>NC_059354.1:13045000-13345000 GCF_019703515.2 Myxocyprinus asiaticus | reverse complement strand
AGACAGCGCTTCCTTTCCGCTGTGCACCAAAGCAGACAAAGAGCTGCTCAGAGATTCTAAAGCTCTGCATGCGATCCAAATAGATGCGTAAAGCGCGCACCGGACACAGCGATGACAGGGCTGGGTCTGCCTCCTCCTTGGGCAGTGCTTGCAGGTTCACCACCTGGTCCCTAAAGGGGTGGTGGGAACCTTGGGCACATAGCCCGGTCAGGGTCTCAGGATCACATGAGAGTAACCTGGACCGAACTCCAGGCACGTTTCGCTGACAGAGAACGCTTGCAGGTCACCTACCCTCTTGATGGAAGTGAGCGCAGTCAGGAGGGCAGTCTTCAAGGAGAGTGCCTTAAGCTCGGCTGACTGCAAAGGCTCAAAGACCCTGAAGAACTACAGAGGTCCGATGAGGGAACGAGGTGCGGTCTGGAGGGATTCAGCCTCCTGGCGCCTCTTAGGAACCTGATGATCAGGTCGTGCTTCCCTAAGGACTTACCGTCGACTGCGTCATGGTGTGCTACTATGGCGGCAACGTACACCTTCCAGGTGGAAGGGGACAGCCTCCCTTCCAACCTCTCTTGCAGGAAGGAAAGCACTGATCCGACTGCGCATCTCTGGGGGTCTTCCCGACGGGAAGAACACCACTTAGCAAACAGACACCACTTAAAAGGCATACAGGCGCCTCGTAGAGGGGACCCTAGCCTGAGTGATTTTGTCTACCAC
This sequence comes from Myxocyprinus asiaticus, assembly GCF_019703515.2. Classification (NCBI taxonomy): domain Eukaryota; kingdom Metazoa; phylum Chordata; class Actinopteri; order Cypriniformes; family Catostomidae; genus Myxocyprinus; species Myxocyprinus asiaticus. The sequence goes on along the minus strand of NC_059354.1, from coordinate 13,344,286 downwards.
CGCAGGTGGTAGACCTCTTCAGCATCCCGTCCAGGGGCCAGACATGGAGATTCCAGAGGTCTATGCGCGAGTGCCAGATGGTGCCCCGTCCCTGAGAAAGAAGGTCCTTCCTCAGGGGAATTCGCCAGGGGGGAGCTGACCCGAAGCCCTAGGCGGCTGAGGTGTGAGAGCACCAGGTCCCTGTGTGCGCACAACATGTCTCGAGAATGAGCTAGGATTAGCCAGTCGTCAAGATAGTTGAGAACGCGAATGCCCACCTCCCTTAACGGGGCAAGGGCAGCCTCTGCGACATTCGTAAAGACGCGAGGAGACAGGGACAGGCCGAAAGGGAGGACTTTGTACTGATACGCCTGACTCTCGGACGCAAACCGCAGGAAGGGTCTGTGTCGAGGAAGGATCGAGACGTGGAAGTACGCATCCTTCAGGTCTACCGCCACGAACCAATCTTGATGCCAGATGCTCACCAGAATGCCTTTTCTCGTCAGTATCTTGAACGGGAGTCTGTGTAAAGCCTAGTTCAGAACTGACAGGTCCAAGATTGGCCGCAACCCACCGCCTTTTTCAGTACGACAAAGTAGGGGTTGAAAAACCCCTTCTTCATCTCGGCTGGAGGGACAGGTTCTATCGTGCCCTTCCGAAGGAGGGTAGCGATCTCCGCGTAAGGTAGCAGCGTTTTCGTCCTTCACCAAGGTGAAGTGGACACTGCTGAACCTGGAGTTGGATGGTCCGGACCAGCCCTCGCGACGGACTGGAAAGCGCAAGGCATGCATCCAAGTTCCGTGCAAGGGGGATCAAAGGGACAACATCATCGGACGTACCTGCAGGTGGGGCCTCGCGGCGGGGCAGAGCTCCATGTCACACCATGTCGTGGCCGTGCTGAGTCTAAGGACATCGAAGCACTTACCTGGCTTCTTGTAACCACCCCCGGAACAGCCTGGGACGGGGGAGGAAGAGGCCTGTCCTCGAGACTGTCACATCGGGGGTGGATTTGTGCCACAGCTTGGCGCTCAGGGGCGGGAGACCCTGGAGCGCCAAACCTGCCAAATAGTGTGGTGGACGGTGGTCGAGATGACGGCCGTACACACCGGATATGTGACCCAGGGAACAAGGAAACTGCTCTTGCTGAGCTCTTGAGTACTGCAGCCACTTGGGCATGCAGCGCAATTAAATGCAAAAGGTAACAAAAAGATGGAGATCTGCTTACCAGCTCCAGAGCAGCGGGTTTCGTTGTCCCTGGGTTGCCCGTCTCAAGGGCGCTTTGAAGCCTTTCACGGGTTCTGGGCGGCCGTGAGACGGGTGGCGTCTGCTTCTTGTGGTGGGCTCCACGCCGGGGCCAGACCGAAGGGGCGGGCTGCGGCGGAGCCGGTGCAGTCACCGCAGGGGGACGCCCTTGGCGATGAGTAGACGGGGTGCAGGATCTTGAGCCGCGCCGGGGCAGGATATGCCGGCTAGCATCCATCTACTGCTCTACCATCAAAAACTGCTGGGTAAAGTCCTCGACGGTGTTGCCGAATAGGCCTACCTGGGAAATGGGGGCAGCAAAGAATCGTGTCTTGTCGGCCTCACCCATCTCGACCAGATTGAGCCAAAGGTTGCGCTCCTGGACCACTAGTGTGGCCATCGTCCACCCGAGAGATCGTGCCATGACCTCCGTCGCTCAGAGAGCGAGGCCGGTCGCCGAGCGCAGTTTCTGCATCAATCCCGGGGTGGAACTACCCTCGTGCAGTTCCTTTAGTGCCTTGGAGGACTTGCAGGAGAGCCATGGCGTGCAGGGCGGAGGCGGCTTGTCCAGCGACACTGTAGGCCTTGGCCGTCAGAGATGACGTAAACCTACGGGTCTTGGACGGGGGCTTTGGGCACCCATGCCAGGTGGTGGCGCTCTGCGGGCATAGGTGCACCGCGAGCGCCTTTATCCACCGGGGGATTGCCGAATAGCCCTTGGCCGCCCCACCATCAAGGGTAGTGAGGGTGGGGAAGCTGAGAAGATCGGGACCAGGCAGTAAAAAGTGCCTCCCGCGACCTTGTCAGCTCTTCATGCACTTCCGGGAAGAAAGAAATGGGGGCGGAGCTTGGCTTTGAGTGGCACCGCGAGCCCAGGAACCAATCACCGAGCCACGAGTGTTCAGGGAAGAGCAGTGAGTTCCACTCTAGCCGACGCTCGTGGCTGACCTGGAAAGCATGTCATCATCTCCACGTCAGCCTGTGACTGGGCAATCGACCCCGAAGGGAGGAGCCCCGCTGAGGCTTCCGACTGGACGAACCCACTCTCCGATGCTGCGTTCGAGAGCTCATCACTTCCACTCATCTGGAAGCCCGATCGGGGCAGTGGAGCGTGCTGGGGAATGGGAGGTCTGCGGGGGGATACCCGGCGGAGGCGGTCCCATTGGGGTCCCCAAATCGCCCCCAGTGCTAGCCGTGCTGGCCTCATACCCGTGGGTAAAAGGACCGAGGCGGGGAGCCTCTGGGGTGGCTTACTTTCTTACGAAGGCGAGCCGCGACCGCAACGTTGCCATGGACATATTCTCGCAATGAGAACATGACCATCCACGAACGCTGTCTCCGCGTGAGCAGTGCCCAGACACGAAAGACAGTGATCGTGACCGTCAGAAGGCGAGAGATAACGAGCGCAACCAGGAATAACACACAATCGGAAAAGCATCTTTAAAAAGACGCGTCTTTTAAAAGACATTCCGTGTGTGCCGCTCTTTTAGAGAAATATACTCTTTTATTTTTGCCGAAGCGCCCAGGGGCATTCTCTGCAGTGCACCAGTGCAGAGGGGGGAGAAGCCGCTGAAATGCGGCATCAGATCCAGCAGAGGTATACAATAGTATTCAGCTCAGTGAGCATGACCGTTTGGCTCCGAAGAGAAAATCTGAATGAGTGGTTGCATACCAGTTCCTTTTATACCTGTATGTCCAGGGAAGTGGCATGCAAATAGCACTTGCCAATTTTCATTGGCCTTTTATCAAAGACCAGAGGTGTCTCGGGCTCCCAAGTGTGACCCCTAGTGTCACTACATCGACACAACATCGGGTGATTTACAGATAGGAAACACACTGGGCCAGCTGAAGTTCTCCTGACTATATCAGATTGGCAAAATAGAAACCAGAGCTCAAACCATTGTTTGACCTCGGTTCATGTCTCTTCTCCACGCAGCCACTGCTGGGAGATAGTTCAAATCATGTGTTCTTGCAAACATAAAAATAAGAGTACGCATCTCAACTCGACTCAACTCAACTTTTATTTATAGAGCACTTTCAAAACCACAAGATTGGACCAAAGTGCTGTACAGAGATTCCCATTTCAACATCAAACACAATACATGCCGTGACAACTAAAATACTTATACAAAGACATACAAATAAAAACTTGGGAAATAAAAGCAAGTGCAAAGATACAAAATTGCCTCACACACCATAATAAATACCACTCACAAAGTTAAAACTTATTCAAAGGCCAAAGCAAAGAAATAAGTCTTTAGGCCAGTTTTGAATGCATCAACACACAATGCTGATTTTATAGACAGGGTCAAATCATTCCATAGTCTAGGGGCTGCCACTGAAAAAGCACGGTCGCCTTTGCACTTCAAGCAGGACCGCGGAACTGTAAGACAGAACTGGTTAGTAGAGCGCAAGAATCTTTAGGATTGATGAAGAATGATCAAGTCTCTGATATACAGTGGCGCTAATCCAAACATTAACAAAACAAACATTAACACCTTATATTGGATCCTAAACTTCACCGAAAGCCAGTGAAAAGCTGCCAAAACAAGTGTTATATGGTCCCTCATCCTGGTATTAGTTACAAGCCTCGCTGCGGCATTCTGCACAAGCTGGAGGTGAGAAACCGAGGACTGACTAATGCCTAAATATAAGGCATTACAATAGTCCAAATGGGCAGAGATAAAAGCATGCATAACTTTTTCCAAATCTCTGAAAGAGAGGATAGATTTTAGCTTAGAAATACATCTTAACTGAAAAAACTGTGTAACACAGTTCAATGGAAAGGAGAAGGCGAGAACCGGCTTAACAATATAAATAATATTTAATGAGAAACTGAACCAAAAAGACAAGCACACACAGGTGTCGGACAGCTGTCCGTAACTCTCTCTCTGTCGCACTGCCGTCTCCAGTCGGCCTTTATCCCTCTCGGGCTAATCAGCCTGATTAGGGGCCAGGTGTGCAGAATCATGACCCGACCCCGCCCTCCACCCTGCCACATTCCTCCCCCATTTGCCGGCAGGTCATCCCCGTCTACCTGGATCAGGGGAGGGGACAAGGGGAGAAAAAAAAAAAATGTGGCACCTACACGCCATAACGGTGATCGAAAAAGAGAGGGAAAAGGCCAACACGGAGCGGCAGCAGGAGAGAGAGAGGAGAGAGAGAGAAAAATTATAATTTACTTGCCAGTTCTCCGATACGCCGTAGTCCGGTCCTCGGCCACTCCTCCACCCTCTAGTGGATGACAGCCACGCCTCCCCAGGTGGATCGGAGGCAGTCCTCCGGCCCCTGGCGACTGAAACGCCCTGCCGCATTTTTGGTGGACGGTAGGGGTCTCCCCCACCCCTGGCAGCGGTAACCGCTCCAGGCAGTTGGTTGGGAGCCCTTCCTCCCCTCATGGTCGGCAGCCATTCCTCCGCTTCCAGGCAGCCGGGCTCCTCCGTCCTCCGGCGGAAGGCCGTAGCTGCTCCTTTGGGGTGGATGGTAGCAGCGAGAACTCTACTACGGTGCATCCCTCCTCCTTCCTGGAAGGCTGCACTCAAATCCAATAACATTAGTGCCACACATTTTCCTGAATCAGTACTTAACAAGATATCATTCATAACTCTTAAAAGAGCCGTTTTTGTACTGTGTTTAGCCCTGAAACCAGACTGAAATGTATTGAAATGTACAACATTTTTATTTTCTGTCAAAAAAGAAACTAGCTGAATGTAAACTACCTTCTCTAAGATTTTTTATTTTTTAAAAGGTAATTTTGAAATGGGCCTGAAATTCTTAAAATCTTGTGGATCCAAGCTAGGTTTTTTTAAAACAGGCTCAACAACTGCATGTTTAAAAACTACTGGAACAATGCCATATGCTAGACTACTATTTATAATAGATAAAATACTAGGACTGTCACAGTTTGTCACCTTTCTGTTCTTAAGGACTCTTTAAGAACAGACATAGTTATCGTCTTCTGTTATTAGTTTACCCCATACTACATTTCCCATGTTGCACTGCCCTCATCACAGCCATCTGTTCCCCATCTTCCTCACCTGTTCCCTATTCCCTCATCAAGCATCGGTTTGTATATATACCCTCTAGTTTCTCTCACTCAGTGTCAGTTCTTATGTTTCCTAGTATGTTCCTGTGTTTGTTGTTGATGTATTAATTGGTTATTTGCATTTCTCCACGGTGTTTTGTATCACCTTCATTAAAAAGCCTGCGTGTAGATCCATCGTCTCCCATCTCTACATAATCGTTACAAGGACATAGTGTCCATAACCTCTTTAAAAAGTTGCAACGGGAGAACATCACAAGAAGTTGTCTTTTTCAGCTGTAAAATAATGTCTTTTAAATGTACCAGAGACACTGGCTTAAAGCAACTAAAACCATTTGAAGTGGTTTTAAATTCAACTACAGCTCTCCCTGATGGTGAGATGCTAGATCATATGAGAGCAACTTTATCAGTAAAAAATGTTAAATCTGAGAAGGTAGTGATAACTGGATTAAGCACCTTATTTATAGTGGTAAACAAGATTCTCGGATTATTGCTATGTTGTGAAATAATTCCAGAGAAATATGATGATCTGGCAGCCTTAACAGCTTTTTGATAATTTAATAAACATTCTTTCAAAATATCAAAGGATACCTGTAATTTATATTTCAGCCATTTACGCTCAGCTTTCTACATTCCTTTCTAAGATTCCGAGTAGTATTATTTATCCATGGTTGTGTGTTAATTTTGTAACTCCTCGGTTTCAAGGGAGCCACTGAATCAAGAATCTCAGAGCAAACACAGCTAAATAAACTAACTTATTCCTCAGGTCCTGTAGAGGATGAGGTAGGGGACTCAATAGAAGATGTTAAAATATACAGGTGCATCTCAATAAATTAGAATGTCGTGGAAAAGTTCATTTATTTCAGTAATTCAACTCAAATTGTGAAACTCATGTATTAAATAAATTCAATGCACACAGACTGAAGTAGTTTAAGTCTTTGGTTCTTTTAATTGTGATGATTTTGGCTCACATTTAACAAAAACCCACCAATTCACTATCTCAAAAAATTAGAATATGGTGACATGCCAATCAGCTAATCAACTCAAAACACCTGCAAAGATTTCCTGAGCCTTCAAAATGGTCTCTCAGTTTGGTTCACTAGGCTCCACAGTCATGGGGAAGACTGCTGATCTGACAGTTGTCCAGAAGACAATCATTGACACCCTTCACAAGGAGGGTAAGCCACAAACATTCATTGCCAAAGAAGCTGGCTGTTCACAGAGTGCTGTATCCAAGCATGTTAACAGAAAGTTGAGTGGAAGGAAAAAGTGTGGAAGAAAAAGATGCACAACCAACCGAGAGAACCGCAGCCTTATGAGGATTGTCAAGCAAAATCGATTCAAGAATTTGGGTGAACTTCACAAGGAATGGACTGAGGCTGGGGTCAAGGCATCAAGAGCCACCACACACAGACGTGTCAAGGAATTTGGCTACAGTTGTCGTATTCCTCTTGTTAAGCCACTCCTGAACCACAGACAACATCAGAGGCGTCTTACCTGGGCTAAGGAGAAGAAGAACTTGACTGTTGCCCAGTGGTCCAAAGTCCTCTTTTCAGATGAGAGCAAGTTTTGTATTTCATTTGGAAACCAAGGTCCTAGAGTCTGGAGGAAGGGTGGAGAAGCTCACAGCCCAAGTTGCTTGAAGTCCAGTGTTAAGTTTCCACAGTCTGTGATGATTTGGGGTGCAATGTCATCTGCTGGTGTTGGTCCATTGTGTTTTTTGAAAACCAAAGTCACTGCACCCGTTTACCAAGAAATTTTGGAGCACTTCATGCTTCCTTCTGCTGACCAGCTTTTTAAAGATGCTGATTTCATTTTCCAGCAGGATTTGGCACCTGCCCACACTGCCAAAAGCACCAAAAGTTGGTTAAATGACCATGGTGTTGGTGTGCTTAACTGGCCAGCAAACTCACCAGACCTGAACCCCATAGAGAATCTATGGGGTATTGTCAAGAGGAAAATGAGAAACAAGAGACCAAAAAATGCAGATGAGCTGAAGGCCACTGTCAAAGAAACCTGGGCTTCCATACCACCTCGGCAGTGCCACAAACTGATCACCTCCATGCCACGCCAAACTGAGGCAGTAATTAAAGCAAAAGGAGCCCCTACCATGTATTGAGTACATATACAGTAAATTAACATACTTTCCAGAAGGCCAACTATTCACTAAAAATGTTTTTTTTTATTGGTCTTATGATGTATTCTAATTTTTTGAGATAGTGAATTGGTGGGTTTTTGTTAAATGTGAGCCAAAATCATCACAATTAAAAGAACCAAAGACTTAAACTACTTCAGTCTGTGTGCATTGAATTTATTTAATACACGAGTTTCACAATTTGAGTTGAATTACTGAAATAAATGAACTTTTCCATGACATTCTAATTTATTGAGATGCACCTGTATGTACTAAATCAGTTGAGAACTCTCTGTCCATGGTAGCAGTGATAACACGAGATAAAAAAGCAGGTGGCTGATGATGTAATAAAACATTACCTAGAGAAGTCATATTAAAACCAATAGATTTATGGTCAGAGAAAACTGTATCCTCAATACATATATTATTTACAGCAATACCTAAGGATAACACCAATTCGAGAGTATGGCCATATGACTAGACAAGTTGACCATGATTAATTGTGCTTCAAAGCTCTTAAAACTTTCAACAGGCAATAATCTGTGCTTAAACATATTCTTAAAAATAAAAGCTAAACCTCAACCAGTGGTCCTGGTGGTACTAAAAAAGTCCCATCCCAGAGGCAAAAGTTCAGAAAAAGTTCTTATCTCTGCAACATTTAATCTCGAAGTTGCTGCCTAGAAATGCAGTTACATATAAAAAAAGCTCTTTTTCATTCTGAACTTTGCCGCAAACCCAATCCCCAAACATTCTCGGAAAAAACCGAGACACAGTTCAATGCACGGGGCATCCGCCCTGCTTTAACACTGCTTTGTCCTCCACAATTGAGTGTAGGACACACTCATACTGTGTTCAGATGTGAAGAACCTCCTCATGGGTTTTTACAACTGTTACTGTCTTATTCTTAAAGACAGCAGCCGTCAGACAATCGCGGGCTTAAGTCGACTGAATCAGACCCTAATCAGGTTTTGTTCAAAAAGATTAAGCAGAGATTAAGGAGCTCAGATTGACAAGGACAAAAACATTTTGCTTGCACATCTGTAACAACTGGGGTTGAGAGTCAACTCAGTGAAGAGTTCTCTCACACAAACGTCTATGCATCCACAGACGCAAGCAGTTATTTTATTCTCCATCACTTGAAAGACTTCAAGTTAGGGAGAATGGTTCCTCTGAAAACATTTCAGAGAGCACTGAGGTTGATAGTCACCTCAGCTGCTGCCACACCGCTGGGCTCACTGCACATGAGACCCCTTCAATGTTGGGTCAATGCTATGGAACTCATGATGTCACTAAAGGACATCTGCATCTTCTAACAAAACGCCACTGTTCAGCCGTGCTGTCCACCTGAAAGGAAGCACTTTTTGGAATGATCAAACACAGTATGATCACCACAAACAAGTCCAGTAGGACAAAAATAGCATATAAAGTTGCTGTATATAACTGTCAATATTTTTGGCTTCGAAATCATTCCAAATACAACTCCAGTATAAAAAAGTGTTATTCAAATGAACAACATGTCAGTGGTAACATATATAAATTACACCAGAAAGGAGATCGGTGGCATCCAATGTTGAATTTGATACACCATCTTCTCTTGCAGTGTCAAAACACCTTAAATTGGTCTGGGCAGTTCAAACTTTCCCGGTCAACTGACTTGCAGAGCTGACCTGCTCTCGCATCAAGGCATTCACCCATGAACCAGGTTCCGCTGGGTTTGGACACCTTAACTCATGAAAACAAAAAAGTGCAAATATGCATCTGATACAGCAAAATGTTGTTTAAAATCAGAGGAGGTAAGGATACAAGAGTATGGATTGCACCGAAATAGCCCAACCAGCCTTGGTTTCCAAAATTGGCAAGGCAGAGAGTCCCGCTTCAAATAATCCTGATAAAGGTACTCTTTTAAGCGCAGGATGGCACCCGCAGACAGAGCGGCATAATCTCCACATTGAGCCTTTATGCCCTAAAGGGGCGTGTATTTACTGTCTGGTATTTGTCTCGGGATGAAAACCCTGTAGATTTTTACATGGCATTCCCGGCAGAGTGAATTACAAGGTCGATCCACTCTCACGTCAGACCATTTGCCCTGGAGAATGGAAATTCCATCCTCAGGTGTTCCTGAGATTTTGGGAGATATTTGGGAGATAAAATCTGTTTGCCTCCCAGGAAACCACACACTGTCAGATGTGGTACTCACTGAGCCAGGCTCCATTGGGATTGGATGCCTTAGCTCACAAATGGCAAGCGGAAAAATGCATATATGTGTTTCTCCCTATCCACCTGATACCACAAGTCTTGTGCAAAATCAGGCTGGATCAGGAAACAGTGCTATTTGTTATGCTGGAATGGCCCAACCAGCCTTGGTTTCCTGAGTTGATGAAACTACTGGAAGCTCTACCATGGGAAATCCCGTTCAGGAGAGATTTACTCTCTCAAGTGCAGGGCACAATCTGGCATACAAAGCCAAATTTGTGGAAACTACACGTTTGGCCATTGAACGGTACACGTGGGAAATACAGATGCGGCCTTTGAGAATGCGTGTCAATGGGAAACAGATCCTGTGATATCACGTGGTGTGACATGTCATTAAGCGGTACAGGAGAGACATGATGAGTAGAGGGCAGTTCGTGTTTCATTCTTTGAACCAACACCGATCACTAATGGTTTAGTCAGTGAGATCATTTCTCACATGGGATCTCCTTAGCCAGTCTTGCCAAAATGCAAAGCAAGCGATTTGATCAGCAATGCCAATAAACTATTGTTGACTTAAAATCACTGACTATGAGTATAAATGTATGAAAGTGTGCCATGTTTAGTTTGAATATAAAGCCTACTCTTTCGTTTGGCTATACTCATTTTTCACCTGTGCTTTTCTCGTGCCGAAGCCGATGCTCGGCTTGTGCTTGCCCGGGGATCTGTGAATCTCTCTCGGAACTGTAATGCAGCGGGCAGCGGCAAAGTGTGCGTATACTGTGCACATGCTGATGTAACTTCTAATGAATCAGTTACTAACAGCAATTTTATTCGGTATGCACATTCTAATTTTATTGTTGCATATATACGCACATAGTGTTCATTTATGCTCCAGTTTATGGAGTTAAAATGACATTCTAAAGTGCTTAACATGGCTTTATTGCTACTAAAAACAATGACCAGGATGAAACCACATTTTATCACACTTTCCTTGTCTTGTTTACTACTTAAAAACATCAAGAGGTCATATTCTAAACACAAAGCGCATAGTATTGCGTCAAGATCTTCCATAGAAAATCATTATAAAGAAAAAACTTAACATCAGTGGCCTTGGTTGAAATAAGAAAACTGACTACAAACGAATTGATGACCCAATTAAATGCAAAGCATGGAGTCTCGGTGAGGTTTTTTCTCTGAAGAGAAACCACATCAAGCATTTTCCTTGTGCACTTTTATGAATTACTGGCTTAACATAAAAATATTTCTTACACTGTCTTTTTTTTTTTTTTTTCATTACACCGTGTTTGACAAGTGAAGTGAGAGAAATTTTGTTCTTGTTTTAGTCCATTACACAAAGGCCTATATCAAATTTTTTTCAGGTATTTCACTTAAGGCGCAACTTGTGATTGAAGGGGTAAAACTTCCACACAACACATTTGCAATTAAGACATTTGGATAAAAACATTTTCAGGACACTGTGTCACTCATCCACGACCACAAGAGACTGATTGACTTGTGTCTGACAGTCAAGTTTCTTAAAACTTTAAACTAGATGCTGCTGATCGCAGTAGCTGCTTATGTTTGTGTGTAATGCCGTTATAACCACGATCAAAGGACTGTGGATTCAGTCCTCCCTTCAAACAGTTCATGACCTCACCTGATATTAGTTCTGTGAAGAAATCTGGCTCCCCTCAGACTATTATCTTGCCTCCTTTCAGGCAAGATATATTTATTCAGTGTCATTGATATGTCACTCACTGTCCCAGGCTCTTTCCCACTTAGTTTGCAGAAAGTTTGCTTCCGAAATCAGTCAAATCAGTGTTGTGGGGCTGTGGTATATGGACTGCTAGCATCAGTTCACTGACGGAACTTTGAGTGACTGACTTGAAAAGGAACGTCTGTGTTACTATGGTAACCCCGGTTCTCTGAAAGGAGGGAACGAGATGTTATGTAGCTTTGCCACAATGTTGATTGCCGCTGAAAAGGTTTTAGAGATCCTCTCACCTCTTCAGTCGAATGTCCTGAGAAGGTTGTCTTCCAATCAGCCTTATATAGGCTCGCTGTGCATGGAAGGCGTGACTTCAAAAGACATCTGCCAATGAAATTTAGAAAGATTGGGGCTCTCTGGAGTGACACCTAGCATCAGTTCACTGACGTAACATCTCGTTCCCTCCTTTCAGGGAACCGGGGTTACCAAAGTAACCTAGACATTTTCTATTATGCAAAGTGTTATAGGTACTGTAGCTGCTGACACTCACCATCAGACATTCTTAAGACATTTACATGTATTTAAAGCAGTCAAGGTTCACACAAACACATACAAATATGCATACACATTTGTACACGTCACACACATTTGTGAGTATGTACCAGTTTACCCGCTCTGCACTGATGAAACTCTGTTAATGATGCGTAAAATCATATGACTGCTTTGGTTAAAGCATGTAGCTCTAAAGTAAACCCATTGCACGGTTCGTGTGATCATATGTTGGCTTGACACAGGTGGCATTTAACTGACCCTAGGAAGGTCAGATTGCTCGCATTGCCACGGATCTTCCTTGTGAAAACAATGTAGTTTCTGGGAAATAAAGCAAATTAACTTTTGCCAGCTGCTCTCACTGAGAGTTACAAGAGGAAGGGGCTCTGGTCAAGACGAGAGGGCTCACAGTTGAGACGCCACTGTCTGATTTCACGGATAACCACAGTTTATCATGCCTCATTTTCATCCCTCGGATGATCCCATGCATGCCAGACGAGACTTTATCTAGAGCATAGATCACTCTGAAAGTAGATGCGGGCTGCTCTAGAGCATGACATACTCGCCTCTCTGCTCTCTTGTTATTCATCTGTTACAGAAGCTCTCTGTAACATTTTGACTTTGAACAAGTTTCTTTTGAACTTGAAAATCCTTCTTGTGCTGTCCTCTTGCGCATGTCACCCCTCCATTCCTTCTTTTTCATGTTCTCTGGTAATTTGTTTATAATTGCTGCCCCAAGGCTCTACAGACAGACCTCATATGGAAGGAGGAACTCATCTATGTTGCTTTCTCCATCTTCGGAGGCCATTTGGAACACATTTTTGGATGTGTTTGTCACAGATATCCCTTTTTAAGGCAAGATATTTAAACCCATTTCAGCAAGTTCCTTTTTGCAGTGTCAAAACTCAACAACATGCAGAACATAGACTCAATTAAATAATACAACTAGGGTTGGGAGGGTTACTTTTGAAATGTATACCACTAAAGATTACAGCATACATGCTGTAAAATGTAATTTGTAAACTATTCTGTTAGATTACTCAAGGTCAGTAATGTATTCTAAATACTTTGGATTACTTCAGCACTGGTAGATTTTTTCACTTGTTTTGACTATAAAAACTCTGCCAGTACAGTAAGACAAAATACACATGTTAAAAATACATTCTCTGAAAAACCTAAATATCTTATGCAGTGTTGTTTCTAAAACAAGATAAATCAAATTGATCTTTTTTTAAGGATTTTTAGGAAAACAATACAAAAATTATTATCAGGAATATGATTTTTGCCCTAATATCAAAGGTCTTACTAGAAAAAAAGAAATTATGATCCAACGTGAATTTTCTTGATAAAAAAAATATGACCGTGCCTGGTAACGTGCATGTAAAATGGCTAGAAATAGCATTTTATCTTAGCGTAAAGCTGACTATTTACAAAAGGTTTATTTCTATTTCTTCTGCTCCAAACTTACTTCAAACTTACTTCTCTGTCTGCTCGTATGAATGTAACACATCATAAGAAAGTGTTTCACCGCTGTTCAAATGCACTTTGGATCACATCATTTATATGTATAAATGTTTTCCATCTGAAAGGACTAAATATTAAATTAAACAAATGGCAATAAAATACAAAGTAATCTCTTCAGTAATAAAAATACTTTTTGAATGTAACTGTATTCTAATTACCAATTATTTAAATTGTAACTGTAGTGGAATACAGTTACTTATATTTTGAATTGTAAATACGTAATCCCATTACATGTATTCCGTTACTCCCCAACACAGAATACAACCAGAACATGCCCTGTTCCTCACAAACCCTGCTTTTGTCCATCTTTTATGTGCTGTATAACAGAAGTGAGGGAGCATATTCATTCTTCGCACCCATAGAGTTTAGACAAAGGCATGTGAATACTTTACAATGCTAAATACTCCAGATGTCTCTCATTTCCTTTTATAGTCTGCTTGCTACTCTAGTCTTGATGTATGATTTCTCTCTCTCTCTCAATCTCTCTCTCTCTCTCTCTCTCTCTCTCTCTCTCTCTCTCTAATCTTTTCTGCATGTGCAAAGCTGGTCATACTGCTTGTGTGTTTGGAGAGACATGAATTATGTACCTTTTGAATCTGTGTACTGTAAATCAGTGATGTGAGACAGAACAATTGTTTCTGCTGTGTTTGTGTCTGATCCAGACACTGAGAACAGCATTACACCTCTTCTTTAGATGTCATAAAGTTACTGAATCCTTTATGTCCCTTTTTCCATAATTATGTAAGTTACACAAGTTTCATACACTAACCTGCAAGCTCATCAACGTCACTTTGTTCATTCTTGAAGAAGTACAAAAACCTTTTTGTAACTTTAGTGTGTATCTAAACTGCACCTGCCACCTGCACGGCATCGACATGTCCTGTCCTAGCTGCGACACGGTGTGGCGCTTCTTGTCCGGTGTGCGACCGCCTTTACAGTATATACCGTATGAACGAGCATATCTTAGAAACTTGGGGATGGGACTTTTGATTTGGGCCTCTAAGCAACCAGCACCAAGAGCACCCTAGCAACCACCTAGAACATTCTAGAAACCGCATACCCATATTTTCCGGAAATAAAGTCGCACCTGGTCAAAAACACATTGTTGAGAGAAAAAGAATACAGATAAGTTGCACTAACAGAGGTTGCATGCAGTAACAAATTAACAACCACTCTGAACATCTTATCAACCCCATAGAACCCCTTGGCAAAGACCCTAGTGTGCAAGCACCACCCACATTTTTTATAGAAAATATTTTATATTATATTTTGGCTCTGCCAGCTGGTAGTAGTTAAAAGTGGGGAAAAAAAAAAAAAAAATTCTGTATTGGGATATTTTATGGTATGTATTGTTCACAAGACTATTAGAGTTCTTTTCCCACACTCTGACCAATGCAATGACTCACAATTCTTGGCATGATATGCCACCCAGCACCCGTTCAGCGCTCTGTCTGGAAGACTATCAGAGTCTGAGGCTACATATGTTCGGACTGGAATACTAGCATACTGCTTGCATACAATATTAAAAGTTTTAATCAAATTAATTACATGACATGGCGATTAAGTTATCGAATCAGGCGCAGAAAGCAGAAAAACTAAGTGTACCGGGTCTTAAGACTGAACCTGATAACACACCTTGATCAAGGTACCCAATGCAGGCTGACATTTGCTGGTTGCATATGGCTTATCACATAGGGCACTTAAACCAGAAATTCTGGTATGTTCAACATGCACTTAAACACATACTGTTCATACATGCACATCTTGTGTGTTCATAAACATGTGTACTGCAGTCAGTTGAACAACTCTCTATCAGCAAGTCTTCTCAGTCCTAAAGCTTGGCAGCTTTTCCTAATTTGTTTCTTCCTGAGATATCACTGCCCTGTTCACTCTCTGCTTCCTCTCCTTCCCTATCACTCCCCCAGTGCTCAGTTTATCTATCTTTCATCCATCCGTAATTCCTTGAAGTATTTGCATAGAATTTATTCTCTAGAGTGATTCCAAATTGTCACTCACTGCAACAACTGGAACAACACATTTCAAAGTCTGGTTTCTTATGTTACTTACTGATTTCTTTCCTGCTGGAGAAAACATAAGATATTACCCATCTGGAAATCATTGTTCTAATAGTCAGCTGAGTTTGAGAAAGGCTTTAGATGCAGAGAAAGAGAAGAAACAATGGCAACATCTTCAAAGGGTTCAGCTCTGAATGTAAAAGAGGCAACACATTCACATAAATTGGCTCATGTTTAAAGGTGAAATGTACAATTTCTGTGCCACTTGCATCACCAGAATAATGGCTTGAAGGGTTTGGTAGATTCTTGTTTACTGTACATTCTTAAATACAAGATAATGTGTGTGACCCTTCCAAACCCTTCATTTTGGAACTGGAACTCACAAATGCCTTATTTTATTGACAATTTTTAAGGTGTCTTTCTCGAGAGCACTTACCGGCCGAAAAAGCAGAATCCTCCATTGGGCTGCATGCAAAACCCAAGATATTTTTTACTTAAATAGGAAACAATTGTACATGAAAAGTATGCTTGTTTAAATCTATTTATTTCAAATATTGGACATAAGTTACCAATGGAATTCCACTCGTTTAGTATCCAGAAAATGATTTTTAAAAAATATTACTAACTACTGTGATTGATGCATCCTGAACAGCGCTGAGAAAAGTAACAGGTGCCACGTGACAACACCATTAATGCACTGCTTCAGAAGAGGTAGGGCAATAATTTACACATGAATAATTATAAGGACTTTTAATAGTTGTTAAAATTAAAATAAAGACAGTATAAAGTTGATGTATTTTCTCTGTGGTAACATTGCCCAAATGTTGGTTGGGAAACTTGGTAGGGACTTGATCTACAGAGAGAGAAAGGTTGAAAATGTCCGTAAAAACACCAGCCAGCTGGTTCGCGCACGCTCTGATGACGCAGCCCAGAATGCCGTCTGGGCCCGCGGCTTTGCGGATATTCACCCGTCGGAAGGATCGGGTTACATCCGCTACAGAGACGGAGAGTGAACTAACCTCTGTAGCTTCAGCCACGAGAGCTCTCTCTGCGAGGGCGGTGTTATTTCCCTCGAAACGAGCATAAAAAGTATTTAGCTCATCCGGGAGAAAGGCAGCCGTGTTCATGGTGGAGTTTTTATTCCCTTTAAAGTCCATGATGATGTTAATTCCCTGCCACATGCTTCTAGAGTTGGTCGTGTTAAACTGTCCTTCAATCTTGCTCCTGTACTGGCGTTTTGCGGTTCTGATAGTTTTTCGGAGGGCATAACTGGCTTGTTTATGCTCCTCCGCATTCCCAGAATTAAAAGCAGAGGTCCGCACATTAAGTGCCGCGCGAACATCGCTATTAATCCAAGGTTACTGATTCGGATAGATCCGTACTGTTCTGGTCGGAACCACGTCCTCTACGCACGTTCTGATGAAGCACATTACGCTATCAGCGTAAAGCTCGATGTCATCATCAGAGGTGGACCGGAACATCTCCCAGTCCATGTGATCAAAACAGTCCTGTAGCGTAGAGTCTGATTGGTCCGACCAGCACTGGATCGTTCTGAGGGTGGGTGCTTCCTGTTTCAATTTCTGCCTGTAAGCAGGCAGAAGCAGAATGGAAGAGTGGTCCGATTTGCCAAATGGTGGGCGGGGGAGGGATTTGTAGCCATCACGGAAGGGAGAGTAGCAATGGTCCAAAACCCGGTCCCCTCGTGTGTTGAAACTAATGTGCTGGTGGTATTTTGGTGCGACTGATTTTAAACTGGCTTTATTAAAGTCCCCGGTCACAATGAACGTGGCCTCAGGGTGCGCGGTTTCCTGCTCACTTATAATCCCATACAGTTCCTTGAGTGCCCGGTCTGTGTCGGCTTGTGGGGGAATGTACACAGCTGTGATAATGACCTCTGTGAATTCCCTCGGTAGCCAGAATGGTCAACACAGAAGCATAAGAAATTCCAGATCAGGAGAGCAGAAAGACTTGATAGAATGAACGTTCCTCTGATCACACCAGGATTTGTAGATCATAAAACATACACCACCTCCTCTAGTTTTACCTGAGAGGTCTTTCACTCTGTCCGCTCGGTGCACAGAGAACCCCGTGGGTTCAATGGCTGAGTCTGGAATCTCTGCATACATCCAAGTTTCCGTAAGGCAGATAATGCAGCAGTCCCTTGTATCTCGTTGGAAAGAGATCCGCGCTTTCAGCTCGCAGAGCTTGTTATCCAGAGACTGAACATTGGGTAGCGGGGGTCGATTTGCGCGGCGTCTTACTCTGATGAGAACGCCGGCTCTGTTTACCCTTTTCCTTTTGCGTTTCCGCGACCGTGCTGCCCAGACAAAGGGCTCCGCTTGCGTGTTTGTAAACAGTGGGTCGGCATTGAGGAATGTGAAGTCCGGTTTACGGTGTGAAATTGCTGAACCAATGTCCAAAAGTGTTTGTCTGTCGTAGACAATAAGGCAGACAACATCCAAGACAAAAAACATAAGAATTATGAACAAAACAAACAAAACATTACTATGTTGTGTCGGAGCTCGCAACGCAGCTCGCAACTCTTTTCCATACAATAAAAATGCATGGCCACCACTGGCTGTTAGGTAAGTTCAGCTGCATTATTGCTTAGTCTATTATATACTAATATTGCTTAGTCTAATTATATTGGGTCAGGATTTTAACCCAGGTCTGCTTCCACGCTAAGCAAAAACACCACCATGAGACAAACGCATCTTACACTCAAAAATGTACTACTAAGTTGTAATTATTTTTTATTTTTTTCCTTTAGTCATGTCTTTACTCACATAGGTCACCAAGTGAACCAGGACTGCCACAGATGCTCCTTTAAAATAAAATAGGTGCATTATGCCCCTGACTAAACAGATGATTAAATAGAGAGAAATAGGGAATGAATGCACAACTGAGGAAAGGAGAGAGATGGCAGAGAAATAGAAAATTCAATAAGGTAAATTAGCAATTAGAGAGGAAATTACCAGAGGGAAGTCAGTTTGTGGTTCATGTGGCTATAAAATGGAACAGCTTTGTCCCAGGCCAGAATAGTTAATTAGTGCTGGGAACAAAACTGTTTTGTTGAATACCATATATTGCAGGACAAATTGATTTACTGTAAAATAATTGTGAATTTTATACATTCTCTTGTTTTTGATGTTACCGCAACAACAACCTCCAGTCAGAGCTATAATGCAAGATTGAATGTGGCTTGTGATATTGCTGTCCTCTCCTCTTGTTCCCAATCATTTCTTTCCTTCTTTCTACTACACTATAAAAAGACAAAATAAAAAGGCATAAAACAAAATTTGAAAAGTGAAAATCAAAAAATGTATATAAAATTAAATACATTTAAATGAAAATTATAAAATAAAATAATAATATATAAACTAAAAAGGCTAAAAGTTCAAAAAATATATATATATATATATATTGCGCTTTAAAGTCACACGTAGCAAAGTTTAAAAAAATCTTGTTTTAGCATAGCGGTTGTTTGACTGGTAGAACTTTCAACATAGAAGTCCTTAGTTTCACCAGACTCGTGCTAGGGAAGCCCTAGAACTGAAACAAATGCAAGTATGATGAATAAAAATCAGAGTGATGAAGATTGTTTACTAGTGCAACCCGTATGGCCTTTCTGTAGAATCCTTCTCAGTGATGTGGTCGTGAATAATATGGTAAAACACAGTTTTAACATGACCATTTTCTCAAAATGTGTAAAAGCTTCATGAACACTCAGTTTTCATGGATCGTGTAAGTTGTAACACCTTCTCCTGATTGGTCAACTTCAGGTAGATCACCAAATCAGCTTGTTCAACCGCACACACCTCGCAAAATCAAGCTGACATTGCCCAATTTTTTTCAACATTTTAAAAAAATTATCAAGAGGTCGTACACTGTTCGTAAGCCCCTTGGCTCTGCTCGTAATTGCTCTCACAAGATACGAGCCGCACCATCACAAGCACCAGTAATTTCCATGCAATTTCTCCCGACTGGAAAAACTGGTCAAGAGCTTACACGACAGCTGAAAATCGCACTGTGTACGCCTGCATTAAGTATATGGAAACAGTCTTGTGAAAGGAAGAGAGTGTTTACAGTACTTCACCTCATTGTTGTTCACTTTTGAGGCCTTTTGAACCTAACAGCTTTTACATTTTTATCTTTTAATATGTAATATTTCATGACTAATATTTAGTAGCTAACAAAAGTAGTGCATTAATGTCCAAACACACTCTGACACACTTGTAGACAAACTGTGCTAATGTTGCTCTAAGTCATAATTCTGTTTTCTGTCAGCGTATTTAACGAAAGTACACATATGATTTCTAATAGATAGAAAATGACAATTGGCCCTTACAAAAAGTACTGTGGTGGTATTAGATTGGTACTTTTACCATGGTATTATTACTAAATTGATGCACACTACATGACCAAAAGCTTGTGGTCATGGTGACTTTTCCCCTTTTCCCTGCAAGTAAGATGCGACATCTAGGATTGGAACCAGGATGACGGGCCGTTATTCCCCTCAAGTGCTGAGGCCCAGGGAAGCCGGGTAAATGCCTCTTCAAAGCCTGACGCCACACCCACTCTTGCTCACCCCACCTAACAGTGATGTCAGATTTTACTGCTTATTTGAAATATGTTCATTTATCGTAATCTTGACCAACCGTTTTGGAGATTTCAGTCTTCCCCATTCAAGTAGATAAGAGCTGCACTTTCATGACGCTTGTTTACATAGAAAATTAGCTGCCCAAACTGCCCAAGAGTGTTCCAAATACAGCCGCCGAGTGGACTAACTTACCTTGAAAGAGAGAGTTTGTTGGAAGGATCTGGAAATACGTTTGGACTGTTCTAATTCCTTTGTTTACATTCTTGAAATGGTCTATAGCGATTTTCACATCACACATCGTTTCAAAGCAGCTTTTCAGAAAATCATGCTTTAACAGAAAATGAAACTGTAATACATATAAAGTCTCAGTCATCATTGCACAGTTTGATAAAAGATTATTGTAAATTGTGTATAAAAATAAATAAGTAAATAATAATTGTGTTTAGAACCCCAGTGAGCAAGCCGAAAGTGACTGTGGCAAGGAACACAAAACTCCATAAGATGTTGGTTAATGGAGAAATATAACCTTGGGAGAAACCAGACTCACTGTGGGAGCCAGTTCTCCTCTGGCTAAACAGCATGAATATAATGCCAATATTTTTTTTGTTTTGTTTTGTTTTTTGTGTAGTGCAAGTCATGGTTTAAAATGAGTAAACTAAGTGTTAAGGGCCAATGTTTAAACAACAAGATTTTGTACGAACTGTAAGATTAATGATAATGTCTTTGAAGTTCATCCTAGATTAACTGCAGAAGTTCACATACTGTAGATGCATTGTCCTTTGTTATTTGGCTGATGTCGGCTTTTGTTGGCAATTAATTGATAGTCTATGTATTCCATTTTAAGAGGGTAGTTCATCATTAGACTAAGGTGATGCAGGCAGAGATCAGCAAGGTGTATCGCAGTTCAATTGGCTGGTCATTTCGGTGAGGTTCGGTGAGGTCCATCCTAAATCCAAGGTTCAGGCTGTGGCACATGAAGTATCCCATGTCTTACGGTTGGAGGTGGCATCAGTTCATCCTCTTAAGTCCACCAAAGCATCAAAGGGATGACCAACTCATGGTTTTGAAATAAAAAATTCAACAAGCACAAATTGTGGCTGCATCAAACCTGCTGTTGATTACAGAAACAATGTCCCAATTCCCCATCAGGTGGCCATCTTCTGTAGACATTAACATATTTACAGTGAAATTCTAAGCCGCCTGCAATGCCTAAAAGTTGGCTAATGTTTCAGTATAAAACTTTAACTACCTTAACCTCCTGCCCTTTATTTTGTTTATGTGTGGAATCACAGTTGAATCAGTTTTTTTTATTTTTTGTCTATTCCTCAGACACCTCCTTGAATTGTATTGCTTGTAACTAAAATTTCAAAACCAAAAATCTTAATCTTTTCAAACTAAAAAGCATAACAGTCCATCTGCTGACTCCCTATGCAGTTTCACAATCCAATAATCAATTTAAAATCATGTATAAACTAACTTCATTGAACAAAGCACTTTTTTAATGTTTTTTTTTTTTTATATATACTTCTCTCCAGTGGAAAAGTCCAGCATCTGGATCGCAGTCTGTTCCAGACACCTGTTGGAGGGTTTTGGCCAGGGCTGGAAGACAGTGTTGACATGGCTGTGGGAATTAAGTGGTGCATGGTTAACCACAGATAGTTATGACTATGGTACATTCAGTACAGCATGACTCATATTATCTTTGACTCTAGAGCCAAACACTGACATCCATAAATGGATGTTTCCTTCTCTTTATCATAAGTACGCAATTCCCATTTAAACAAATAGGACAGAGCTCTTGTTCCTTCCATGTGCCCACAAAGATATGTAAACATGCAGTGCTTAAGTCATCACAATGTCATCACACTGTCTGGTAAACACTGTAAAGGTTTATTTTTAACAACAAAGACACACAACATACATATCCAGGTCTAATTGTGAGAGCTTTTAAAAGTAGGAATATTGCATAGTTTAACCACACAAATTTGGTACCCTAATTGACTGTTATAATGATGCTTCCATTCAGACCATCTTTATGTTTCAACTCAAAACTGAAGAAGTTGCCATGTCTCTGTATTAGTGCTCCAAAAAGCATCCCAAGCTGACTTAAATACATGAACAGTTACATTTATATTTGTCTAATTTAGACATTGCCCGTTAGTTCAGATGTGTTTCTCTGTCATGTTTATTCATAAACACAGCGAATAACCTTTATAGACAGTGCCACTGATTACACCGCCACTGAGTAATGTCTTTGAGTATTAATAACAATAAAGCTCTATATCTAAAGTCAAAACAAGGCTGGATGGATTATGGAGGAGAGAATAAGTTTTGTCTCTAAGAAGAAGAGGAGACATAATACTGTTGTCTGATTTTTTTGTCATATGAAAAACAACAACAACAACAACATGAATCTCTCTCTGATATAGAGTACTTCCCACATGAAGTCTAGCCTAAGGGAAATCCTAGATGAAACCTCTGAAAAGAATTGTAATTATTAATGAAATTAACACCAGGTCATTCATTGCATCATTATTTACCACTCACTCTAAAATTGTATTAACAGCTTTAAACAGCTTGGGTGCTTGAGTCATTGATTATGTGTAATTTTGTATAATTATATAATTGTCATTGTAGATGAACGCATACTGTTTCAGGCCAATCTGAAGTCAGAGTGTTGGAATGAAGCATAGATGTCCCTCTGTCTCTTATTTAAGGCCCTAAAAATGATCTCTGAATGAATGAGCCCTATTGAATACTCAACTTCCCTTTAACTGACAACAAGGCTCAGATACTTTTGAAAAATGTTCCATAAGTATACAGTATCTGACAGTTAAAAAACTCTCCAGAACATACTGTAACAAGCACTACAGTCTCTAAGGGAGCTTTAACACTAGAGCTTTAGCATGCTAAAGGCACTAGACCCAAGTCCATTTGACGTCCAGAATTTGGTTCATTTAGCTGGTGTGAAAACAGTTTTCCGAACTCAGGTATGCAGCAGGTAACAGTCCATGTGAACTCCGGTATGGTTTGCAATTTGTATTACAGTAATCTGTCATAGCTTACTGAAGTAAACCAATATTGATATCCTCTTTGTCACACTTACATAAAAATGAATTTCTCATATTCTTTGCATCTCTTGCCAGCTGTGGCAGACAAATGCAAGTTTAGTTCTGTGTGTAATGTTGTAGTGGTAAACCCAAAGGGATGAATACTTCAATAACATAGTGAGGATGGCGCCTTCTCCACCTGAGTCGTTACACGGTGATAAACAGCAGCTGCTAGTTCTCGTGGTGGCAATCACATTGATGACACACACATATTGGAGTTCACACTTGGTTTGACCAAGCAATCAAACCAAGTGTGCAAACAGCTTAAGAATAAGCACGTCATTGTGACCGCGCTTGTCCCAATGGTGCTGTACTGTTGTATACACTGTAAGTGTGAGTTTGAGCTTCATAGTTAGACAGTTACTAGTTCTTTCCTCATTGTTCTATGCCTCTGTTGTGTAGTTTCATTGTTATTTTAGTGGTCAGTGTTGTCTGGGACATTTCTGACCTCTGCAATAACAAAACTAGGTCTGTATTTTTTGTCCTCTGTTTGTCTGGTATTAGTTTTTGTTTGGTTTTAGACATAGCCAATGGCCTTACATATGTCTTCTGACCCTGCTATAAGGGCTGGACAGACTGCACACAGACCAAGTGGTTTCTGTCATGTGTGCTTCACAGAGTTCTTGCCCATTAGTACAAGTAAACATCAGACCATCACTTTTAGTGGGAAAGATATTTATGACTCCCTTTGTACGACTCTTAAATGTAAAATGTAAAAATATTCACAAAATACAATTCACAAATGCGTAACCTAATTCACATTAACAAAATATGATTCATAAATGCATAATTTACTTTCAAAAGTATGATTCACAGATACATACCTGTACTTAGATCAGCTGGGCTAAAAATCGCTCATCTGATTGGCTAAAAAAAAAAAAAAAAAAAAAAAAAACACCTGCCAGGAAAGTCAAAACATCCTCACACAAATACAAGGTGATCCACAAACATGTGGTGATTTTCAAATGCAGATTCACAATCAATAATAATCAATTTGTAAAAAAAAAAAGAATAACATTTATAAATTTGTGTATTTTTGGGTGTTTATTTTGTGAATGTGAATTAGGTCACGCATTTGTGAATCATGCTTTTCCATATGATCAGGGTCCGAAATTAACACCCGCCAAGTGCCAAATGCGGGTAAATTTTCTGTTTAGCCGGTGAATTTTGCATCGCTTTTAATCCAGACATCAAATGATGATTGCACGCATTCTTTGTGGCAATTCTGTAGCTGGATAAGCAAACTTTTAAAAAATCAACACTGTTTGTATACTTTGGCCATTTGAAAATGAAGTTCGCATTTTTCCAATTGCTCTTTTACTCACATACTGAAAGCTAACAGTAGAAAATACACGCTTTGTATATTAAAAACTTCTCTGGCGTTATGAGCGGATTTCTTCCATGCCAGTGGGCACGTACTGTTAGCAGAACATCTCGATGCAAGATGAAATTAATGTACAGGAGTGTTCATGCCATTTGGATGAAGGGAAAACCACTCTTGAATTTACAGTGGATGTGCGAGGAAGTTTTAATTACCCACAACCACACATACTCTGGTAATTATTCAGAATCAGAAAGAGCTTTATTTCCAGGTATGCTTACACATACAAGGAATTTGTCTTGGTGACAGGAGCTTCCAGTGCACAACAATACAATACAGCAACAAGACAGATAATAATTAAATATAATTAAAAAAAAAAATAATAATAAAATAAAAAAAAAATAAATAAATAAAAATATATATATATATATATATATAATACAAATAAAAATGAATAGAAAATAAATTATATATAGAATACACTATATATATATATATATATATATATATATATATGTGTGTGTGTGTGTGTGTGTGTGTGTGTGTGTGTGTATACACGCTGTGCAAATACAAATCTGTTATATACAGTGCAAGGGAATGTAATGGCAGAAGAGGTAGGATGTGTTGGATAATGTAAAAGACTAAGCTGTGTATTGCACATAATTATTGCCCAATAGGGCAGTTTTAACTGTTCATGAGATGGTTAGCCTGAGGGAAAAAACTGTTCCTGTGCCTGACGGTTCTGGTGCTCAGTGCCTCTGTAGTGCCGGCCAGAAGGCAACAGTTCAAAAAGGTAGTGGGCTGGGTGAGTGGGGTCCATTTTTTTCAACCCTTTTCCTCACTCTGGAAGTGTACAGTTCTTGAAGGGATGGTAGGGGGCAACCAATAATCCTCTCAGCAGTCCGAACTGTCCTTTGTAGTCTTCTGATATCCGATTACATAGCTGCACCAAACCGGACAGTTACAAAGTGCAGAGGACAGACTCAGTGACTGCTGAGTAGAACTGTAACAGTAGCGCCTGTGGCAGGTTTAACTTCCTCAACTGGCAAAGGAAGTACATCCTCTGCAGGGCCTTTTTCACAATGGAGTCAATGTGGGTCTCCCACTTCAGGTCCTGTGAGATGGTAGTGCCCAGGAACATGAATGACTCTGCTGCCACAGTGCTGTTTAGAATGGTGAAGGGGGTCAGTGTTGGGGTGTTCCACAATCATCTCCACCATTTTGGTTGTTTTGACTACACCAGTGAGCCAGCCGTTCAACCTCCCTTCTGTATACAGACTCATCGTCATCTTGGATGAGGCAGATGAAGGTAGTGTCATCTGCAAGGAGCTTGACAGAGGGGTCCTTGGCAGTGCAGTTGTTTGTGTACAGGGAGAAGAGTAGTGGGGAAAGCACACATCCCTAGGGGGCACCCCAGATAGACGTGGGAACAGAGAGTTAGTGTTATTTAATTTAGTCTGGAGAATAGCTGGGATGATGGTGTTGAAAGCTGAACTGAAGTCCACAAAAAGGATCCTTGTATATGTCCCTGGTCTGTCCAGATGTTGCAAGATATGATGCAATCCCATGTTGACTGCATCTTCCACAGACCTGTTTGCTCATAATTGAAGGGGATCTAGAAAAGGTCCAGTGATGTCGTTCAGGTGGGCCAACACCAGTATCTCAAATGATTTCATGACCATAGACATCAGGGCGATGGGTCTGTAGTCATTAAGTCCTGTGATTTTGGGTTTCTTTGGGACAGGAATGATGATTGAGCATTTGAAGCAGCATGGGACTTCACACTGCTCCAGTGATCTATTGAAGATCAGTGTGAAGATGGGGGCCAGCTGGTTAGCACAGGATTTAAGACAAGTGGGTGAAACGCCATCTGGGCCTTGTGCTTTCCTTGTCTTTTGTTTTCGGAAGACACGGCACACCTCTTCTTCACAGATCTTAAGTGCAGTTTGAGTAGCAGGAGGGGGGTTGCAAGAGGTGTTGGTGTTTGTGTGAAGTGGAGGTCAGGGCAGGAGTCCTGTAGTCCATAAGTTGTTTTAGGCCACTCCACACTAATGCAGGGTCATTAGCTGAAAACTTGTTTTTCAGCTTATCAGAATAGTTCCTTTTAGCCACTCTGATTTCCTTATTCAGTGTGTTCCTGGCCTGATTGTACAAGACCTTATCCCCATCTCTGTAAGCAACCTCTTAACAAAACTGATATATGATGTAACAGTATCTGTGAGCTCATACAGATTAGTGTCTGCAGCCTCAAAAACACTCCAATCAGTGCAGTCAAAGTAGGCTTGTAGTTACAGCTCTGCTTCATTAGTCCATCTATTTACAGTCCTTAGTACAGGTTTAGCAGATTTTAGTTTCTGTCTGTAGGTTGGAAGAAGATGGACCAGACAATGATCAGAGAGTCCCAAAGCTGCTCTAGGGACAGAGCGATTTGTATTTAGGCAGTTCACGTGTAAGGTTTGCTTTGTTAAAATCCCCAAGAATAATAATAACTGAGTCCGGTTATTGTTGTTCTGTGTCTGTTTTGTGATCAGCCAGCTGTTGTAGCGTGGTGCTCACACACGCATGTGGCGGGATATAAACACTCAACAGAATAAATGAAAAAAACTCCCACAGAGAGTAGAAAGGCTTACAGTTAAATAAAGAGCGCTTCTAAATTAGGACAGCACATCTTTAACGTTGTTACATCTGTACACCAACTTTCATTGATGTAAAAGCATGTGCCACCACCTCTCGTTTTCCCCGTTAATTCCACAATGCGATCCGCTGAACAGCTGAAAGCCCAGCAAATGTAACGCGCTGTCCGGAATGGCTTCACTCAGCCAGGTTTCCGTAAAGCACAAGGCAGCAGAGGTTGAAAAGTCCTTGTTTGTACGGGTGAGGAGATGTAGTTTGTCCGTTTTGTTGGAAGAGAGCGGAGTTTCGCTAGATGAATACTTGGCAGGGCTGTTCGAAAGCCGCGCCAACAGAGCTTGACCAGTGCGCCAGCTTGTCTCCCTCACCTGCGTCTCTTGAACAGCACCACGGCTGCGCCTCCGACTAAAATGTCCAGCAAAGCATCCGAATAGTCAAAAACCGGGAAAAACTGTCTGGTATGTGCTGCCGAATGTTCAGCAGTTCGTCCCTGGTATAACTGATTGGAAAAAGATTACTAAACAGGACAAACAAACAAAAACAACAAAAGAACTGGAGAGCTCCACACCAAGGCGGCCCTCTGCATCACCATCTTTTCATGTATTATAATAAAATATTGCATTATAATAAAAAACGAATGATTTTCATGACGTTCGGTTTTGTTAACGGTTCTTGAACATGCTTTATTCCGGTGATGCAGACAGAAAACCGGACTAAAATACTCAGACAGTGTTTCCTGAATTACTATTAAGCGCCACCGCAACACTGCTACTGAATCTAAAGTGCGAGATGAGACATAAAGCACTACCAGTAGACCAATTCCCAAAGAAAGGAGTATTTTGAGCCGGTTCTTTTGAATCTACAGCGAGAAACATAACAAGCGTCAGTGTAATTTGATTCACAAACAAATTACTCTTTTGAGGCGGTTCTTTTTATTGAAAGAATGGACTATTTTGCAATTATATTTAATAAAAATAAAACAATACAATTGTTTAAAAATGCAGTTCACTTTTAAACATGCATACAGTACTGTTTATCCACTTGTAAAATGCAATCTACCAGACCCTGACTGTGATATACTGTATATTGAGACTATTCTGACTCCATAATTTCTTGAAGGAATCGCTGCACTGGCCCTCCTCAACACTGCAACACCCATCACATCCTATACATGTGACTCATGTACATTTTTATATGTGAATATTTATACAGATGATGAATTAGCCCTCCATATGGCAGGTTACTCTTATGGGAAGATTGACAGAGAGATTGATGATCTTAACTGCAGTAAAATAGGAATATAGAATTTCTCCATAATGCAACCTCTATGGAGAAAAACCACAATCATCGTGTCTGGAAGTCGAAGGATATTTGCTCAAAAATTATAATGTTGTTCCAAACCCAAATGCTTTCATCTCAGTCACCATTCACTTTCATTGCAGGGTTCTTATTTTATTTTATTTATTTTTTCATGCAATGAAAGTGAATGGTGACTGATGCTTACATTATGCCTTACATCAAAATTAAACCTTTTTTCTGCAGCTTCTGTTGTAGCACTGGTATTAAAGGCCCGCAAATGCAAATCCGCGTAGCTCTTTGCAAGCTTTCTGTATTATTATTCAGAGTTGTTACTCATGTTTGATTTGGAAAACCTAATGCTTCCATGCACAAAAGACACAAATGCTAATCGTATAATCATTGTTTCAGGCTTGTTGGAAACTGTTTTTCCAGGAATTGGTGGAAAAGGTCATTTTTGTGGGGAAAACGTGGGGTGGAACAGGATAGAACACAATCCTCCTGTCATCATCTGCTGCAATCATTAACTATTTAGCAATAAACAGAATCTGGCAAGTCTTTCAGTCATTGTTTGGGGTGCCATGACTTGTGTGCTGCTGTTTAGACCTTCATCTTTCCCACCTCTTGTAAGACAATACCTTTGCTTCTCTCTGGAGCTACTAAATACATTGTTTGAATACTAACAGCTCAGAGAAAATCATAAATAGCAGTTCTACACCTGAACTATGCAGTGATTGATCTATAGGCATTTTTTAATGACCGATGCTGAGTGCAAATTTTAATGAATATCCTGGTTTTTCTATTTGATACAATTGCACTTGATATTGAGCCAGTTTGCACACACACCAATACGCTGATACCTCCCAAAAATCAGCTTATTTAAAAAATCTGACAAAGCAAGAATATTGCATTTACATGAGATTTTAAATAATCAAGTTATTCTCAGTATTTTGACGTCAAAATGTGAAGAGGCATGCGCACAACACACGTTTTTAGGTGTTTACATGCAACACAAAATCTGCGTAATGGGCAAAAATATATATCTGTCGATTGGTTAACTGTTATGCCGTTTATGAACTTAAGTGATAAAGAAAAGCTGTTTAATGTGTTTACATGTTCACACATGTTGTCAGCTTATTAAGCATATTCAGTGTAAGAACGTGTATGTAAACACGCTCAATGACTCACTCACCTTTTTTTTTTTGCCAATGTGTGAATGGCTTAAAAAATTTGCCCTTCACAGACTTCTTAGGTTGCCTATTAAAGCCTGTAGACTGATTTTCATGCGAAGGGAGCGGGTCGCTTTTGCCGGGAAAATCCAAAGGATGTGACGTTTTGCGCGCTCCGGAGAGCCTTGCCTCAGTGCTTCCGATATTTAACAGTGTCAACAGACAGTCTGTAACACTAGGTAACATTATCTTAGAGGTGGAATCCAGCAAACGTCCCTCTCCCAGCACAACACCGACTCCTACACAAACTCAGAGTAAGCCAAAAAAAAAAAAAAAAAAAAAAACATTTACTGAATCCCGTCTGGCTAAGCGGGAACGTGATCGTGGTCGAGTGAAAACTAGAGTGAACATCGGCAGGACATTTGATTCCTGGAGGGAACTTAATGCTAGACAATGTTCAAGATAGTGCAAAAAGCTCCATTCATTAGTGTAAACGTAACTTGGTTATACAGAAAATATATACAATCTATTATTGTAAAACAATAGCGCATCGATATATCAAAATGACATTTAAGATAGAATCACATCAATACTGAATTGAGTCAACATATTTATAATATACGGTCTATTTTATAAACAGCTACTGTCATCATCCACCAAATTTAGCTAACAGCTATTGATAAAGCTGGCTAGCTAGCTAATGCCGACATAGGCTATCGATAAATGCAGTCAATGTATCATGCAAAGAAAAGTGATTACTTCAATCTACAGTCTCGCATACTATATCCACACTTTGTTTTAGCACTGTTCCAGTACTGGAGAGTCAAATATAATATGCAGTCTCAAAGTTTGTAGTAAAACAATCATAACTGTGTAATTTTAATTATGCTACCTCATCTGTCATCATGATTCTGGTGAATCACGTTCAGTCTTGGTCGATGCTCGCTCGCGTCCCTATGGAGTGTGTGCGCGCGATCACGAGCAACAGGCTGCAGTTCACTTAACGGCCACAGGTGTCATTAATAACAAGGGTTTCTGAATCTTACATACTGCACCTTTAAGAAAGCACCCAAATGTATCATAAAAGTAGCCCATGTGACTACTGTGTCCCATACCAAATCTTCTGAAGGCAGACAATAGGTATTGATAAGAAAACAATTAGGGATGTGTGAGACTAGTTGGCTAGTCGACTAAACGGTACAGATGCTGCATGTCGACACTGGAATTACTAGTCGGTTAATATTTTTCCCTATTAACCTGTTCAGCATTTTTACACATTTATGTTTGGCTTTATATTTTTACTGTAGCTGCGCTTAAATTATTGTCATGTTAATCTCGCACATTTTAAATTTAATTAATAATATAAATACTATTTAAAAATGAGGATATCTTGAGCAGATGTGTACAAAGTTTCATTTCACCTCAGGCTGAACGTGCTTCTTCCCTCACTCGCGGTGCGCTTTGGAAAATGTCCTCTCGCTAGACAAGCAAACTCAGCAAAGTAGCTATGTAATCACTTCGGTGGTGGTGCGGGAAGCGGATTTCCAAAACATTTGCTTGAAAGTCATTATGGATGTTTTCACATTTGAGTCTTCTTTCACCGGACCATGTCATCATGATAATTTGGTTCATTAAAGATGTATGTTCTGAGTAAGTAGCCTAGAAAATGACTGTTTTAGGCTAGGTATGCCATTTTTTTTTACCCTGCTGATTAAGAAGGCTATTTTCAACGATGTGCCAACTGCTTAAACGGATTAAACAATCAGAATAAAATATATTTATCAGAATAAAATATATTTTATTCTGATTGTTTAATCCGTTTAAGCAGTTGGCACATTCTTTTTTTCATCATAACTGTTATTGGTTAATGTTCTTAACTGAACAGTTGTCATATCAGATCATAGGCTAATGCACGTCATGAAATACGCACAACATTTCAGCGCATTTTTTTCTCTCTCATAGATTTCGCTTACCTGTTAATTATTTTCAACAATGTCCTGAATGTTTTAATATGTTAAGTAACTTTTACTTTGTGAATTACATTTAGAACAGGCTATTGGGGTTGCTCTATTGGTCCTGTACTATTCATTCAATTGTTTTCAATAAATACGCCTGTATTCGCTAACGCTGACTCAGTGAATGTGTTTCATGTTATAAATTTAATGTACAGTGATCATAATGCAAGGCAGATATATGGCCCTTTTCAGCAGAATTTAGCATCGGATTTGGGATAGATTAAGTATTCTAAATGGGTCTCATAAACACATTTTTGTGACTGTTTTCCAAAGAAGAAACCTTAGGAAAACGTTTTAGACTAGTGTATTAGTCGACTCCAAAATTTTTGTTTAAATGTCAGTGAAATTAGTCGTTCTGCTCATCTGAAATGAAAGTAATTTTTCAGTGAATATGAGTGAATACTACAAGCTTGTAATGCTTAAATCACATTTAAGACAATATCTGCATTTTCTGACAACTAAAAATTTTGCAGAGGAAGGATGAAATTGAAGGGCCAGTCTGTTTGAGGTTTTGATCTTAATTTATACAATTCTGTTTTGCTGTTATATTTTACATGTTTGATCAATATTTAATATGTAAATGCTTAAAATGAGTGGAACTGATTATAAAATGCTGCTCTGCTGCATTCATACTTGAGAGGAAGGGAATTATTCTGATGGAGGACCTTAGAGTTTTCAATAAAATTAATTATTTGTGTCTTGGGACAGGAGGCTCAATGCAACCTTTGTCTATTGTTTGCCCAACATCTCATATCAGAGGAACAAGACAGAATGTCTCTGAAACACTTTGTCATACAGCAAGAATAAAGCAGACATTAAAAAAATAAATAAATTTATATATATATATATATATATATATATATATATATATATATATATATATATATATGCTCTTGAAGGAGTGATGTGGCATTTGGTTTCATGGACACACAGGGCTGCTTCAATAGTGTGTAATTTCAGTGTGTAGGAGTGAGAGGAGGTGCTGCCGTCATAGAATGGGACCTTCTAAAAATAAGGTCCCCCCTTACAAAGACAGTCACTCAAAAAACACTGAACTCTGAAATATTAGTCATTAGCTCAGTAATATTCATTCACAAACAGAATTCCTGCAATGATTTGCTGTTATAAGTTAATGCACAACTTGTCTTTATGTTGAAATGCCTTAGTGGGCATTAAAGTTAGAACAATGTGGTCTAACTAAGCTTTTTATGACACATTGAAATATAATGGACTTTCAAACTTGCTTCTCCCGCACTGCAAAATGATCATTTATTAATCTGTATTTTGTCTTGTTTTCCAGTGAAATAAACATCCTTAAAACAAGGTAGTGGTAAATCTATTGGCATAAGATTTATTTTATTTTCATTTAATTTTCTTACCTCATTAGTTAAAAAATTAAAAGAAATAGATTTAAAAAGGTTTATGCTTAAAACAAAACAAAAATCTAGTGCTAAGAGAAATCTACCTAATTCAAGATATATTCTTTGAAAGCAAGGCTTATTATCATACACAGTTTTGCTTTTTTTTTTTACTTAAAAACATGACAATAATGCAGAATATTATTTTGCAGTGTATTGACATTGACACGTATTTATATTATTTATTTAAAATTTTACGTTTACCACAATTTACAATGTCATTGCGTTGTGCCTGTGAAATGTACACTGATACAAAGTCAGTGATACTTTACTTACATATGTTGACAGTTGTTGTACCTTCAGTATGTATATTAAATCTTCATGAATCTCTTTGAAAATTATCTTGTCTCACGTCCTAAATGTTCTGCAAAGATGAGTGATCAGTCTGCTTCAAAGGGACTATGATGTATTGAGTGACACTTTTTGAGCATGTACTGAGTGTGTGTTCGAAATATGGTGGGGATTTACACAGTGCCATGACATTGTCTGTAGCACAACATCACAATGTTTCAGAATTCATGTATCTTATACGCAAAGCTCAATATGCTTTAAATCAAAGGTTTTGTGCTATTTCACAGGGTATACATCTGTTTTAGCCCAAGAATCTCTATGCCATCCTAACAATGTATTTCCCACTTTTTCTTTCTATAATAGGGAGTTAAGAAGTCCAGTGGACCATGTGGAGGCAGAGACTGCAGTGGGGGATGTCAGTGTTACCCTGAGAAGGGTGCAAGGGTAAGTATGTTTCAGTCTTCTATCCCAGCCTTCATCAAATGTTTCTTCAACCAACAAATGCTACTTTGATGGATTTGCCTTTGGAAATGTACAACACAAAAATGCAAAACTATCAGAAAATCTTATAGATGCAAACAGGAAACAGCATGCAATCGTATTTTTTTCCACCAATGGATTTACATTACTTTGGCAACAAGGTCATTGATTTAGTCCCACATGCACCTTATCATCATACATCTGTTAGATGATCTTAAGGTCTCCAGCACCTGCTCTTAAACATCACAATGTTTCCACTTGTTTCCACTGGAGGGACAGAGGTCTAATGTTCAGCGGAGAAAAAGCAAAGACATTTCAAGGTTGTTGTGAGTACAGGTCTAACAAATTAGAATAAACATCAATGTTTATTGATTTAAAAGTATAAAAGATACCCACAAAAACTCAGTGTGTGCGTAGAATCACTATTTTACACTAACTGTTAATATGGACCAAGTTCAACTAGGCCTCAGAGGTACGACGGCATTAAACTTAGGACTTTAAATCACAACCTCCGTGTCATCTCAGTCTGTGATTTTATTGAATGAAACCAGTCAGATTAAGATTGAATATGTGCTCAAACATTCAAAATCCCACTGTCATAATTGAATTCTATGTGCTTGACAGTGTAGCTGCCTGTACAAGGCATAGGTTGTTTGTTCACCATATCTGTGACCTCTCCTCATTTGTGTTGAAAGTAAAGCTCCTTAATGATGGTGTGGGAGAGAGAGGAAATACATTCCTTAGCAAACATCAGGATATGAAGGTCCTTGTGAGTATAGCTTGAGATGTCAGTTCGGTTGTCCTTTACTCTACACTATACAGCAGCAGGAAAAGGGGTTTGATTGTTCTGTGGAGCCATATTAAAAGTGCCAAGGCTGCTGAGGATATAGTGTACTCATTCAAAAAGCATTTTTCCTTTTGTTAAACAAAAATGAAAACACATAAGGGAAGGAATGGCAGATGAACACTCCCTGCTTGTATTTCTGATGTACTTGACATCTAAAAGAAAAGTCATATTTCTGTTTAATATGACATTCAGTTATATAGGCTATATTAATTGTGTTTTATAGATGAATAGAAGCAGTTTTCTTACCTTTTCAGACATAAATAATAATACTAATGTACAATAGCATTTACATGGTTGTGTTATCAGTTAATGAGGAACACTACCACATTATTTGTGGTGCTTTCAGTGCTGGGTAGATTACTTCTGAATTGTAATCAGGTACTGAACTCTCAGGGGTAATCTAATCAGATTACTTTGGGATTACTTCCAACCTAACTCTATATTTGATGTCACTTGCATTTCTTACGGGAGTTTCTAGAAATGCGGACATGTTCCCGGGTGCGTTACACAAACGTGCAATTTTGCCATTTTACAAACGGCATCCATGTGTGGTAAGAGATCAGACCAAAAATGGCCTCAGAGTTATCACTAAAAATATAGTGCATTCATTTACATTTTTGAATCCGAGTACAAAAGCAATTCACAAAACTAAAACTAATTTTACGGCACTAATTGGATCACATTGTGAATATGAAATGATGTGTATTTGGGCATATTGATGCGTTTTATGGACAAAATACTTCCAAACACATATCACATATTTATATTACACACAGAGTGATAATTCAAATAATAATTAAAGTGTGTTTGTCAGGAGTTAAGTAAAAAAAAATTAAGAAAAAAGTAACTGTAATCCGATTACAAGTATTTAAAAGTGTAATTTAATCCAAGTACAAGTACTTGACTTTCGTAATCTGATTACGTAAACCAGATAATATGTAATCCGTTACTACCCAGCACTGGTAACTTGCTAACATCACTGTTACTAATGCTCACACTTAGCCAAATGTTTACTTCAGTTAGACGCGAACACTAGGCATCTGAATATAGGATGCGTGATGCAAATTTCGTCATCAGCAGAGTGCTCGAGTGATCTAGCACTGAATGCGTGCTCCCCGATTTTTCTAACTGCGCAATATGCGCATGCGGCTGGAATTATTTGCACTAATTAGTGGGTCCACAAGGTGGCAACACTCATTGTTGAGGTGTTGCCGTCATGAAGATTGTGCAAGAAGATGTAATCATCTATAAACAACAGAAGACAAAGGTGGATACCTGCATTTGTAAAATTTGAGTCTGAAGTATGTAAAGACATCTTTATGGGTCTTAACTCCTGAAGAGAAAGGGTCCAGTGTCCCATAGCAGTCGTAGTGCGCATGTGCCAACCGCCCGTGTATGTGTGCATTGTCTAAACTTGGAAAGCCTGAGCGTTCGACTGTATGCACGCATTAAACTTTAAAACCGAAGTATACTTTGGACTTTAAGGTCAAGGATTTTGAAGCCCCTAATTCTAACACCCTGTCTACACCGGGCACGACCATTGACATAGCGCGATGCAGTGGCTTGATGCTGTCTACACTGGATGCATCCTAAACCGTTTAATTTGTGTAGTAGCCCCAGCGCGTGCAGCGCAAAATGAAACGTGACACCCGTTTATTGTCGGCACAACAGACGCACCACAAAGGACGCTTCCAGTATAGACAGCATCACTGATTATAATAGGGTTCTACTGGTTCTGATGTGACACGCTGCTCGCGTCTGGTGTAGACAGAGTGTAAGGATTACATTTTGATGCATAACCGGTCCCACACCATTTGCGCTTTGAACATGAATGATACCTCAGATTGTGTGGCTTGTTGAGGAGAGGTGTGCATTACAATTCTAAACTATCAGAACTATGGATCTTCATTAGGGAGAAGATAAAATGGGCGGGGGAAAAAATCCCTTAGACATACA
Organism: Myxocyprinus asiaticus; assembly: GCF_019703515.2. Lineage (NCBI taxonomy): Eukaryota > Metazoa > Chordata > Actinopteri > Cypriniformes > Catostomidae > Myxocyprinus > Myxocyprinus asiaticus. The sequence continues at coordinate 13,307,766 of NC_059354.1, read as the reverse complement.
TTGAAGGAAGGACCATATTGGAGTCATACAGTGACCAGAATATCATAGAGACTTGGACGTGGGCTCTTCTGATTTGGCTCTGTAAGCAACCACCTAGCAACCACCCAGAACATACATAGCAACTGTGTAATAATGTGCTAAAATCACTCAAAACACTGTAGTAACCGCATACTGTTACAACACCCTGGCAACCACCCCCAACACTCTAGCTATGTGGCTGTGGGCTTACATTGTAGAAAATGTAAAAATCTAGCTGTAAAGCTGTGAAACTTGTTCACTTCATACACAAGTACAGGAAATATTTTACGAAGAAACCTAAACCTCTATATTTTATTCTGAAACTTGTAGCTTGTAGTTTTCAGTGTTAGTGGGCTCTTTGTTTTCTTTCAGGATCTTTCATTATCTTACTTAAGCCAAACACACACTTTTCCACTCAATGTCCTCAGTTTGATGTTCATGAATGATGTTTATGGGGAGAAAAGAGCCTCAGATGTCTGGACACAGTTCACGTCTCCCACTGGGTCCCTTGTGGTCCTCGTTGTTTAGCCTTGACATGTGAGGCCAGTGGGACCAAAATGTGTAATTATCACAGTGTCGTATGTTTTCAACATTAAAAGTTTTTGAACTATTGCTATTATTAAAAAAGAACTTGCTATTTTTATTTTATTTTTCTCAGGCCTTATAAAACAGTTTAGAAATATTTATTTTTATTGAATGAAATAATACAACAACAATAGAACAATATTTTTTTTATTTATTCAGGTATTTGACAGGTATTTGTATCAGTAATAAATATTATAAGACTATTGGATGGTTGCAAAATAGATACATTATCTTGTCTGCTTATCTTGTAAGTTTTATGAATTTCAGATTTGGTACATCTGTGACCTTGCAGTTTTGGCAACAGTTTATATCTGTTTTCCCGTGGGTCACATTCTGTCCAACAACCAACAGTGCTTTTAGCTGTTGACATGGGGATTTTACATTGGTGGAGTGTTAAAGATTCTGTCACATTCTCAATCTTATCTTTGTTAAACTTCCTAACAATTCCATAACCTTCTAATACATTTTAGAAACTTCTAAATTGTAGCTAAGTATTACTTTACTTTTTACACATATGCATATAGTTATTTAAAATAGCAATGCCAATAACAACTTACAATGTCAATTACAAACAGCTCCACAAAATAATTGCAGAAATAAAGTTGGTTTACTTACACTTTGGCAAAGAAAATGGGAAATAGAAGGATCGTAAAACATCACTATTACGAATAAGAGACATTCAGACAGGACACTGTGGAAAAACACACATGCCCTTATTTTAACAGGAAGTAAAATGCAGGACCGGAAGATTGGTACAATGCATACCTTCAGATAATTTTTTTTGGCTCTTATGATAGTTTCTCATTGGTGGGAAAGAGACACAATTGCCTGTGCCTGTCTTTTTTTGACTGCAGGCAAAAAGCAGATTCTCTATAAATGGATCAGTCTCCATGCTCCATGTAAATAAGTTCTGAAATTCTTTTCATAGACTTCCTTGTGTCTGTGTTAGAGAGAATGCAGTAGAGGTCTTGAATTCTCCTTTCTCAGCCTCAGAGGAAAGATCACTTGATCTGATTGCTGGCTGTCAATGTCTGTTTGATCAAGCACATTCCATGGTTCCTTTATTCTTACTACAAATTGTCTGCCATTGATATGAAGACTGCAGTTTGTTAACAGGTCCATTGAGTCAGCAAGAAACAAGCATTTCTTTAAAATATTAACAGAAACAGGTTAAGAACAACAAAAGCTAAAATCTATGTTTTAAAGTCAGGGAATAGAACTGTTAATGATCTGCCAAATTTAAAGGGGAAAGACCATAATAAGTACAAATTCCAAACACTTGTCCCGACCTCTCTAGTGTAAAGGATCCAACATTGTTTCAGAAGCTGTTGTGAGTTTTTGCATCTTTAGGGATATTTTATTAGAGTTTCCTTTGCATTCATGTAACAATATTTTGGAAGTTTCCACTGTCGCCCTCTTTCCCCTCTCAGTTTAGGTAAAAGCACCACAAGTTCATATTTCCAGAATGACATCTCCGTTTCCTCATGTATCATTAATGAAAGAGACCCTTCTTCTCTTGTTGATCAGCTCAAAAGACTTTTTGATTTTCTTTAAATTTCGCCCCTTACATATTTTTCTCTGCCTATGCCCTTTCCATTTTATGACTCTTGGAAAACACAGCAGTTTTAGATTTAAAGAGAACACATTTAGACAAAAGAAGCATTGTAGGCAGAGTTAAGAACAAGATGTGACTGGGCAAAGACTTGAAAGAGATTTCTTTACTTTTGGGGGGGCTGGTATTTGGGCACTCTAAACAGCTGTAATTACTCTTATGGAAAGGTTAGAGTTGACCCCACATACAAGACACTATAATCCTGTCTTTGTAACTTCTAGTGTGAGGAACAAACCACACAGACTCTAGTATTAAATGATTTTTTTTTCCTGTGGTTAATATGGCTTAACACGTTAATTCAGTGCATCTAATAATATACTGAAAAATATGTTTAAAAAGATGTAACTCAATTAATCATGTCCCCGGACCGTGATAAGGAATATTCCTACTACCAGAACAACTCAAGCTTAAAGTACCACCATGTTTGCAGAAGGGGGCTGTAAGCACAAATCTAACTTTACAGGCATGCAGCTAAAGAGGCAACAAACCACACTTAGAGGGTGCGTCTCACCCTCGGCTCCCTAGTTCAGTAGTCAGGGCACTGATCAGGGAGTCAAACTGTGATGAGGCAGGCGAGGAATGAGGATCTAAACGCAGCTTTAATAACACAAAGATAAACAAAGAAACTCAGAATATAAAAACAAAACACAGGGAACCAAACACAGAGCATCAAACAATACATACAAAGACTGACAAATTAACCAGAGGAAACAAGGGCTTAAATACACAAGGGAAAACAAGAAACACCTGGGGAAACAATCAGGGAGAACCAATCATGAAATAAAACCACAAAGGACTACAAAACTAACACAGGAAACAGGAACAGGAACTAAACAAGAATTTCAACATAAAAGTCTAGACAAAAACAGGGAATACATGACACAGCCATTTTCTCATTCGCAAAATCGTTCCAGTGCACTGAAACATTCGCTCCCTAAAAAGTCCCACAATGCACCGTAAAAAGCATCATTGCTCACTATGTTCCCTTACTAGAAATGTTGTCATGTCTTCTGAAGTCTCTCAAGTCATTAGACAATGAGCACAAAAGTAAAACTATGAAGTCCAGCCTTGTTTTCTCTTTAAAAGAGATACTGTTTGAAATGTCTTTCATTCATAATTAACAGGTGAAACAATCTTTTAAATATTTAATTTGTTAAAATAAGGTTTACAGTACACTTCTATGTATTTTTATTTCTTTATTTATGCCATTTATTTGTTATAAAAACACTGAAAGTTTGAATATCTTCAATGAAAATTAACGATAGTGTAATTTATACAGCGGTGGTTCCGATTAATAACAGCCGTGCTTGAATGTGCGAGCTAGTTAACGTGTCACAGGTGACTGAGTCATAAGTGTCCCAATGTTCAGTGGATGAACACCCTTGCCAGTGCCCGAATTCGTGTCCACGATATACTGATTCACGACATAGGGAGATGAGGGAGCTTATTGAGACACAGGGAGAGACTACAGATATCTCAAGATGAGGACTGGATCTTGCGTTCAAACACAGCTGGACAGAATGCAAGACCGAATTCAGGGGTATAAAGATGTTTTTCTAAGTTTCAAACTACATTTAACTTGACACAGTATACTTAAATCCTGGTGGAATCTCCAAACTGCAAATGTAGGAACTAAATTTAGACTTTGCGCTGAAAAAGGACAAGGTTTGGAAAAGTCTTAGCACAGTGACCTACTTCTTAGTAAAATAGCTAATTGCACTTTGTGCCACTTCATTAATATACAATATACCCACAGTTTACGCGCATACACCCACAGATAGCGCAAACACTACCACCTACTTGCATTTTGCCCTGGCATTAAAATTGTACTTAGAATTTGCGCCCTCATGAAAATTGGATAAGAAGTAGCGCACGGTCTTCGCGTGAAGTGCTGCACTGTGCAGCTTATGAAAATATAGCCCTTTGTCTTGACAAACTTTCCCGTACTAGGTAGATTTTAGTTTCAAAGCAGAAAATTTTAATTTGCCGTCAAAATAGCTTTGATGCTCTTTATGGCGTAGGCCAAGGCCGTAACCATGTCTTGAACATTGGGAGGGACCAAACCATTTTTTTTAAGTTCAGTCTCTGCATTGCTAGCAATTTGCCTGTTTCAGTCATCTTTTCTTTCTTTTTTTGTACTGTCCCAAAGAAAAGACAAATGTAATTAGAATTTATTTTCATCACTGATGTAACTGAAAAATGTTAAGACATTTTCAGCTGGCTAGCAAAAAGCAAATACACAACATTATTTACTGCCCTCGAGTTGTCCTTCATTGAGTTTTCCCCCAGTAGAATCTTAATCTTTTCTTCAAGAACCCTAACGCTGCTCTTTTCAATGCAAAAACAGTTCATATTGACCACAGCTGTCAAGATACAAAAAAAACCACAAAAAAAACAAAACATTATTAAAATATCATAAAAGAATGATATACAAAACAAAGCTGTTTTATGGCACAGAAAGCTTGGAATATCTTGCACAATTCATATGGACTACTTTTATGATGTCTTTAAACTGAACCTTTTATAATGCTTTATATTATTTGTCCTTTTTGAAGCTTGACAATTCCTGCTCACTATAAACTGTTTTTAAAAATCTATTTTTATGTTCCAAGAAAAAGTAACAGCAAATGGGTTTAGATGAGTAAATGAGTGAGTAAAAGTGCATTTTCCATTTTTAGGTGAACTACTCCTTTAACTGGTGGCTAAATTTTTAGCACAGACCTGACAAGGACATACTCAAAATAAAATGGTCTCTTTTAAAAGAAGACTCTTAGGAGATGCTGTACAAAAAGACCAAGAAATTATTTAGAAAATCTTAAATTGTTTGTAAATTATTACTTAATATTTGCATTAATCTATATATGACATTGCCCTTGCCACAATCTAAAAACCTAATTGTCACAGTTCTAATGTTCTAGTTCTAATCTGATGGTGAGAACGCTCATAGACAATTTCAAGTTAATTTTCTAAAAAGCTACTTTAAAAGCCTGCCAGACAACTAGGGCTGCAATGGTACACAAAATTCATGGTTCGGTACGTACATCGATTTTGGGGTAACGGTTCGGTACGGTTTCAGTACAGCAGGGAAAACAACGAACCTTTCTTTAAATTATTTACTTTGAAAACACAGTGGCTGATGGGCAATAATTCTTATTGAGAAGGCTCATTTATACATGACTGCACTATGCATATTTCTTCAATGAAATTACAATACAAAACTAAAGAGCCTCTTAAATGCATATTGTATAAAAACATTAATAATAATAAAAGTTTAAAAAAAAAGTGCCATTAAAATCACTGTAACAAAATTAAGACATTAACAGTGCAGATTTCTGTGTCTTTTGCCTTCCAGCTCTCCACTTGTACTTATCATTTAATTATAAGTACTCCTATGGCATTCGTCTGAGGTTGCAGCGAGAAGCTGCTTGAACACCGTGGCGAGACTAATTTGCACAGGCTGTTTATGCTTTGTTCCCGTAAGCTCAAGAGACACATGTGCATATTGTTTAGTCATGTTAGATGTGCTTCATCTAACGGGACGCCCGGACTGGGGGGGGGGTCTGTTCCATATTGTATATCGCATCTAAGCACGTTCAGCAGGAGACAAAGAAATAAACACGGAGACAGCTCGCAAAAGTGAAATCTGCCGGAGCAGCGTGCATGTTGATGAAAAAACTGTCCGCATATACTTCACATGCATTTATCTGATTCGCAGTATCTAGTGTACCGTGTGCTGCTCTGATTTGTTACGTTTTGGTTCCCCTTCTGTCACTCACTCGACATTGTGTCGATGTAGTGACACTTGGGGTCGATCTTGAGAGCCCGAGACAACTTCAGATCTTTGAGAAAAGGCCAATGAGAATTGGTGAGTAGAATTTGCATGCCACTCCCCCTGACATAAGGGTATAAAAGGGAGGCTGGAATGCGGATTCATTCAGATTTTTTCTTCGGAGCCGAGCGGTTGTATTTAAGCGAGCTGAATACTACTACTGATCTATTCACCTCTGCGACTAAGGTCACAGCGCGCACTCGTGCAGACGATGTCCACGCTTGTAGTCCAGGTGCGCCACCTGTGGCCGAACCTCGAGATGATTGACGCGGACGAGGCGCGGTTCCTTAACGCGCCAATCTCTCAGGTCGGCCTCTTCGGCGACACCGTCGAGGACTTCGCCCAGCAGTTCTCGGCGGTGAAGCAACAGACGGAGGCCATTCAGCACATCTTGCCCCGACGCGGCTCAAGAGTGTGCACCCCGTCTGTTCGCCGAAGGCGTCCCCCTGCGGCGACACAAACTCAACCGGCTCCGCCCCAGCCCGAGCCCAGCCCTGGACCCTGGCGTAGAGCCCCCCGCAGGAGAGGGACACCCCCCGCTTCTCGGCCGGCCGCGAAGACCCCCAGGAAGGCTCCCAAGCGCCCCTGAGATGGGACACCCGAGGATCGAGATGTCTACGGAAACTCCGGAACTGGTAGCCAGACCACTCCATCCCCCGGTGGAGGACCGGGAGGAAAATCTTTTGTTCCTTTTTTATTTTCTGTTCACCGCACCCCATACGGGCTGCAGTACTCACATTGTCAAAAAAAGAGCAGTTTCCTCTCTCCTCGGGTCACACTGCCAGTGCTCACGGTCGCTGTCCCCACGAGAGGCCCTCCTCCTCAGTCGCCAGCCCGCCTTACGCCGGGTGCGTGGAGCAAGGTAAGTGCTTCGAGGGTCCCCTCAGCACGACTGCCTCGGGTCGGAGCACCGCTCCCTGATGCGGCACTCCCTGCTACCCCCTGCCGCGAGGCCCCATCCCCAGGAACGTCGGATGCGATCCTTCTGTTAGTGCCCCTTGCCCGGAGTTTGGACGCTTGGCTATCGCTTTCCAACCCATCGCGCTGGCTGGCCAGAACCATCCGACTCGGCTATGCGATTCAATTCGCCAGGCACCCGCCCTGGTTCCGAGGCATTCTCTTCATGTCAGTGAAGGACGAGAGCACCACCGTCCTGTGGGCAGAGATCGCAGTCCTCCTGCAGAAGGACGCGATAGCCTGTCCCTCCAACCGAGGTGAGACAGGGGTTTTACAGCCCTTACTTCATCGTTCCCAAGAAGGGCGGTGGGTTGCGGCCAATCTTGGACCTGCGAGTTCTGAACTGGGCCTTGCACAGTCTCCCGTTCAAGATGCTGACGCAAAAGCACATTTTAATGTGCATCCGGCATCAAGATTGGTTCGCGACAATAGACCTGAAGGACGCGTACTTTCACGTCTCGATTTAACCTCGACACAGACCCTTCCTACGGTTCGCGTTCGACGGTCGGGCATATCAGTACAAGGTCCTCCCCTTCGGCTTGTCCCTGTCCCCTCGCGTCTTCACGAAGGTCGCAGAGGCAGCCCTTGCCCCGTTAAGGGAAGTGGGCGTTCGCATACTCAATTACCTCGACAACTGGCTGATTGTAGCACACTGAGAGAGTTACTGTGTGCACACAGGGACCTGGTGCTCACGCACATCAGCCGTTTAGGACTTCGGGTCAACTGGGAAAAGAGCAAGCTCTCCCCGGTTCAGAGCATCTCGGTGCTGAACTGCCTGAACTTATCCAGGTGGGAAATGTCGGTCCCACTGAAGTACTTTCAGAGGCTCCAGGGGCATATGGCATCCTCAACGGCGGTCACACCGCTCGGGTTGGTGCATATGAGACCGCTACAGCACTGGCTACAGACCCGAGTCCTGAGGTACGCATGGCACCACAGCACACATCGCGTGGCTCTCACGCCCGCCTGCTGATGCCTTTTCAGCCCTTGGACAGACCTTGCGTTCCTATGGGCTGGAGTCCCCATACAACAAGTGTCCAAACGCGTCATGGTTACGACGGACGCCTCCAAGACAGGCTGGGGCACTGTGTGCAATGGGCACGCAGCCGCTGGCTCCTGGACAGGACCTCGCCTGTGTTGGCACATCAACTGCCTCGAGTTGCTGGCAGTACAGCTCACCCTGCGGAGGCTATTGCAATTGATCCAGGGCAAGCACGTGTTGGTCCAGATGGACAACATGACGACAGTGGCTTATATAAACCATCAAGGCAGTTTAAGCTCTCGTCGCATGTCGCAACTCGCCCGTCACCTCCTCCTCTGGAGTCAGAGGCGACTCAGGTCACTGCGTGCCACTCATATCCCTGGCAACCTCAATGCCACAGCAGATGCTCTGTCGTGGCAGGTGATGCTCAGGGGAGAGTGGAGACTCCACCCCCAGGTGGTCCAGCTGATTTGGAGTCGATTCGGCAAGGCACAGGTAGACCTGTTTGCCTCCCAAGAATCCTCCCACTGCCCACTCTGGTATGCTCTGACAGGAGGTCCCCTCGGTACAGATATGCTGGCACACAGCTGACCCCGGGAGCTGCACAAATACGCGTTCCCCCCAGTGAGCCTACTTGCACAGGTTTTGTGCAAGGTCAGGGAGGACAAGGAGCAGGTCATTTTCGTGGCTCCGTATTGGCCCACCCAGACCTGGTTCTTGGACCTCACGCCCCTCAAGACAGCACCTCCCTGGCAAATTCCGCTGAGGAAGGACCTTCTTTCTCAGGGACGGGGCACCCTCTGACACCCATGCCCAGACCTCTGGAATCTCCATGTCTGGACCCTGGATGGGACGTGGAAGACCAAACTGGTCTACCGCCCATAGTGGTTAACATGATCACTCAGGCCAGAGCTCCTTCTACAAGGCAGCTGTATTCCCTGAAGTGGCGTATCTTTGCTAAGTGGTGTTCTTCCCGTAGCAAAGACCCCCAGAGGTGCGCAGTCGGGTCAGTGCTTTCCTTCCTGCAAGAGAAGTTGGACAGGCGGCTGTCCCCCTCCACTCTCAAGGTCTATGTAGCCGCTATAGCAGCACACCACAACACTGTTGAATGTAAGTCTCTCGGTAAGCACGACCTGATCATCAGGTGCCTGAGAGGCACCAGGAGGTTGAACCCTCCTAGGCCGTGCCTCTTTCCCTCATGGGACCTCTCCATGGTCCTTTTAGGCCTACGGAGAGCCCCGTTCGAGCCCCTAGAGTCAGTTGAGTTAAAGGCCATCTCATTGAAGAACGCCCTCCTGACCGCGCTCACTTCCATCATGAGGGTTGGGGACTTGCAAGCATTCTCTGTCAGTGAAGAGTGCCTAGAGTTCGTGTCCGGAAGACTATCACTTGATCCAGAGACCCCGACCGGGCTATGTGCCCAAGGTTCCCACGACCCCTTTTAGGGATCAGGTGGTGAGCCTGCAAGCGCTGCCCCCAGAGGAGGCAGACCCAGCCTTATTGTTGCTGTGTCCTGTGCATGCTTTGCGCATCTACTTGGATCACCCTACTGCCCCCTTGCGGGTTTGAGCACACTCCACAAGGAGTGTGGCATCCTCATGGGCACTGGCCAATGGCACCTCTCTAGCAGACATCTGTAGAGCAGCGGGCTGGGCAACACCCAATACCTTCACGAGATTTTACAATCTCCAGGTTGAGCTGGTTTCGTCCCGTGTTCTTTCAGGTACGAACAGGTCAAATTCATTGCGCAGGGCAGCTGGCCGGGTTTACCGCTTGTGTGTAGTGCCTTTCTCCTCCACAAGGTGAAGCCATGCGCTCTTCTCTCCCATGCGTGTTCATGACCTGTGAACCCTGGATGTCCTTTCTCCTAGCCCTCTGGTTCTCGAATTCAGCGGAGGAATACATAGACGGACCCAGTACGTGTGCTAACGTGCCCTGTACTGGGGTAAGTGCTCCACAGGTCTCGGTTACCCCGGTAACCTCCAGTGATGTATCTTCCACGGTACGGTCTCCCTTTTTCGGTAGACCCACGTCTCCCTTGGCAGAGTCCTCTCTGCCCTGGTCGCTGCGTTTGTAGAGCTCCTCCCCTACAAAGGGCAGGACCTACCGCCGTGCCTCTTCCATGTGCGGCCTTAGGCCCACATGACGTATTCACCACTTTTTTTATCCTCCCCTTCAGGGCAGGGTGTGGCCTCCATGGGGACTTTTCCCCCTGAAAGAATAGGAACAGAACAAAATGCCTTCCCCGGCGCATTTTATGAGCATTTGGGACCCAGCCGAATCTAATTTTCTGTGGAGAGAAAAACTTAGAGAGAAAAGGCCGTGGCTGGCGCGGCCTGCTCCCATACTAGATACATCTCCTTCCCCCCCTCAGGGTTGTTGGGAATTACATGAAATTTTGGGGCATCTGGGGAGGCTACGTGCAGTCCGAGTGTATCTGTTCCTATGCTCACAGTAGCTTGCCTACGCCTGCATCAGCAGTTGACGTAACACAGTTCAGCCATTGTGGTGTTTCGTATAGGGACCCCTAGTGTCACTACATCGACACAACGTCGAGTGAGTGACAGAAGGGGAACGTCTCAGTTACTGTCGTAACTTCCGTTCCCTGATGGAGGGAACGAGATGTTGTGTCCCTCTTGCCACAGGCTGAACTACACCACTGTAATGGCCGGGACCTTGTCTCGGCTCCTCAGTGCAAAAACCTGAATGAATCCGCATTCCAGCCTCCCTTTTATACCCGTACGTCGGGGGGAGTGGCATGCAAATTCTACTCGCCAATTCTCATTGGCCTTTTCTCAAAGATCTGAAGGTGTCTCGGGCTCTCAAGATCGAACCCTAATGTCACTACATCAACACAATGTCTCGTTCCCTCCATCACGGAACAGAGGTTACAACAGTAACCGAGACGTTCTGTGCTGTCTTGTGTTGCTCCACAGTTTTTGTTTTTTTTAGTTGTTCACGGTTTGTGTTGTTCATTATATGTTGTTTTAATATAGGTTTCACTCATGTTATGTAATCATTCATGTGACTGCGTGTACCGTACTGAAGCCCCTGTATCCGTTCGGTTTGGCACAGATACATGTACTGTTGCAGCCCTACAGACAACCACATTCATTCAATTCCTTTACAATATACACGCATTCCCTATTTGTCTTAAGCCTGACATGCTGAAAACTGCTCCGTTAATGTTTTCACATTCACAATTATGAATGACATATGAATCACCTACTGTACACGACATATTTTCAATTTGAAATGGGAATTTCGCCAAATGGTGAATAGTTTACGCCCTTGAAAATTACTGTCAGTCGGTACAACATTTCAATCATGAAACTGTGGTCAAATATTGTATGTTTAGTTAGATACAGTACATCTTAAATTACACTAACACTCTTAACCTGAACTGCTTGCTGATGCATGAGGCTGAATTAATCCACGAGGTTCCCGCTTAGCTTCTTTATCTTGAATTCCGTGACTCCCACCTTCATCGATTTGATTGGCTATCTCAAATGACATTGACAAACGTTAACTTTTTTAAACCTATATGTTGTTCCTGCTACAACTTAATGACAATTAGACAGTGGTGCATAATGGACTGCAGCAGAACAGCAACAAGGATATCAATTATTGGGGGGGGGACAATCTGGCCATACCTGATTATTGGGGGGTACTTGTCCCCCTCAGTGTATATTGTGGTTACGGCCCTGGCATAGGCATACTACATATGTCACTCTGGATTTAGCTGGTATGCTCGGATTCCCTTAAACAAAACAATATACTGTACAATGTACACAAGAATGTCAAAAGGATATAAAACTGTCCTTGATTTGTAAAACAGAGTTTATGATAACTCATAAGGGACTAGTTAATGCCTTAATGACATTCACAGAAGACTACTAAACCCCATTTCCACACTGTCATCTACTTAGATTGTAGATAAAGGTATAAAGTTTCACTAAAGACCCTGAATTTTTTGTGTTAGTCCCAACACAGGAATAAGTCCAGCAGTTTAAACAGTGATCTAAGAGTAATCACCAGGATTGACTTCAAAGGAAACAAGCTTAAAGCAGTTGAAAAGATGCAAATTAGGTTTGACGAATGTTCAAACCAGCTGTCTGCCTTTCTCAGACAGGTACAATTCCTGTGTAGGAAGTCATGCTTTGGTCACTTGTTCTGGTGTGCGTTTCCCGTACAACGATGTAACTCACTGCTGAACCACCAGTACGATGCATCGTTAGAGAAACTAACTAGCTTGTCACGACTGTTTCCCGAAATGCTAGTAACTATGTTGCACATCCATCGTTCGAACCCCGTTGGTTCAACAATGTGGAGCTGTCGTTAATGATGTTACTCAGGGGGTGGAGTAATAACTTCTGCAGAGATCGAATGGATATCAGATTATTACAGCTCATTTACATGGACAGAAAGCTGTTTATTGTGAAAAAACTGCTTGAGACACGAAATAGACATTTATGTTTATATGCACTTTGTAAGTGGCGTACTCTTTACTACAGTATACAAGCAGTTCGGTCAGTAATCATCTCCATAGCAACGTTCTTCCCCCGCGACACTGCTGTAAATAGCTAACATGGTATCTGAGGACTACTTCTGTTATTTTCTGTTCTCCGTTGTTTCTCTTTATTTTGACATGCCCCTCTGTTGCTGGTGTGTTTGTTTTCATCATGACCTCTAGCAGCATTGAGCTGCAATAGTGGTGTTTCCCTCTTACTTCACTTTACCGCACTTGAGCACATACATATGCACACTTTTCAAAAACCAATAAGAACGCCACTTTTATTCTTGACATAATGAAAGATATAGAATGAAATATATATGGAGTGAAATATACAGTTTGGGTCTGGAAATTGGGGCTCTGGTGAAGCCGTGTGGTGCTGCATGGCAACAAACATATTTTCAACTTGCTTTTCAGTGACAGAGAAGTTAAAACCCTTCACAATCTGAATTTAAATACAAAATATAATATCCCATTTGATGACCAAAAATACTCCGTCATTTTTAACATATGTTTTGAGTTAGTGCTTTTCTAATACACTGGGAATTCATGCAGTAGTTTAACATGTAGAAATGAGCACATAATAGGTGATACTTTTGACTTGGTGCATCACAGTAGCATTGGAATGCCAGATCAAATGTAACCCTGCCTCAGACATTTGTATCCAATCTTTATCAGAATCTTATAGTAACAAAACTATTCTAGAACTGGCCAGGTTTGTTTTATGAATAATAAAAAATTATCACTTTTTACCACTTTACTACTTATATACTCCGTAGATATATAGTAAGATTTACATTACTACCTTTCTGTCTTTTTATTATTTATAGCGTCAGTACTGGACATTTTCTTTTTGTTGCATTGTGTCTCCTTTTTCTGTTAGATTTTAACATTTTAAAAGAATACATTAACATTTTACAGGGTGAGGTTATTATATGCAGTTATATCATGTACATGAAATGTATATGAAAACTAAATTATACAAAGTGAAATCATTGGATCAGCACACAAGCTTCCAAACCCTTTGCCCGTCAGATTACACTTCTGCCTCTGTAACATGTTAATAAAGGTTTTTAGATAGCATGAGGAATTATTTACCCTTTCCATTAACCTTCTCTCTCTCTCTTTTTGGGAAGTTATGCTAATCTGTTTCTAGACAGGAAGAAGAGGTTTGCACAGGCCTTAAAATGAAACCCGAACCCGACCCGTACCCGAGTCCGTGTGGCCTGACCCTACCCGGCCCAAAATATACTGTCAGATTATAAGCCCGAACCCGACCCAAGCGCGATATTGCTCACTATCTTTATAATTTCTTCTCCAAGCAAGTACTGTTGCAATAGGCTGTATTTTATATAGGCAACATTCATAACAGTATTGAAACTGTAAACATAGTTTTAACAAGGCACGGCAGCCCTTCAGTACATTAGAGCAGAAGAGAAAAAAGCATTGCCTAACCGTTTATGCGCTGAACTTTGCTTGGTGCAGAACAATCTGGAATAATATGAAACAATGCAACAGTCCCCTCTATGCAGCCTGAACTTGTTCAGAATGTTGGATCTTTGTGACACCTGCGATAAAAACAATCTAGACGCAGCGCAAAGAATGAAACAGAGCGCTGGTGTCTCGACATGCATTTTTGAAAATGTTAAGTTCTTTTTAACTTGACAAGGTGTTTAAAAAGTGCCAGTCCTGCGCGAGACGCTGAAGAAACAGCAAGACACGGTGCAACAGTTAAAGACATTTGTCCAGCATGGGTTTACATAGGAAAACAATGGGAAAACAGAACAGACACACACAAAAACACGTACATCACTTCGGTGTTAACGGCCCCTAACTCGTCCGTTCGGACGCACTTGCTAGTTCAGTCTCATGACATCATAGTCAATAAAATCAGATCATGGTATGGTGTGTCTCACTTCCACCCACAGGAACAGTACCCGTACATTTACACAACACACCCAGGCTTCTGACACATGTTCTGACCCACACATGTTCTGCTTTCAAATGCACTAACATATGTCATACATACATGTCACATTGATAGTGCTGAATAATGATAAACACATGGGATGGACACCACTCGCATTTAGAAGAATTCTTCAAACGGAGAGGCCATAAAGGGAGTGTGTTATGAGACGTGCAATTTGTTGGAAGGTCACATAAAGAGCATCAGTGATTAGGCTAATTTAGAGGTCGTTATATGTTCTAATGTTCTGTGGTTAATACAACATTTAGCAGTTATAAAAATTCCAGCTGCCATATCGTCACTGTCTGAGGAAAGGTACGTATCTCCAAAACAGAGCTTGGAAGAACACTTTTTCTCACCTTACAAAATGAATCTAAAATAACATAAGTCACCTTTAGCACCATAAATATAATTCTACCAATACACATCTGTTAGCGAACTGTTCAATATTTTAATCTGACTTGTTAGCGAATGTGGACATACATGGTTTTCTTATCATGGGTTCCAAAGGTGCATGTTCAGTTACAGACTAGAGTCTAACTGTTTGTGTTCCCAGAACTCAGTGTGCAGGTCATCAATTGCTAGAGAATTCATTTTTTGATATAATCTGAGCTTTCACTTACTATTTTAGATCAAAATCAGTTTTATGACTAGGGTTTCTAGTCCGGTTGTTGAATGGACAGTTCGGTTTCGAGATGCATAAATTGTCAGAATTAGCTTGCACTCGTGGTATCATGAAGATGGAAATCTGGCTGGCATAGTCTACTTTTTAAAGCCACCTGACATTGTGCGTGCATGAATGGCTTTGGTTGTTAAGGAAATCACAGAGCCAGCGAGATGTAGGCAATCTTTTGCTGACGCTCTTCTAAACATAAGGGTGGGACATATCTGGCTTTGATGGACACTTCTCAAGGCCAGTGGAGATACTTGTTAAACAGATAGCCTAATTAAACATCTTTTCATTGGTCATTTCGATGCACAATTAAGACAGTAGGAAGAGGTCATTCGGCGCATTCTATCTATAGTAAAAATTCTAAATTGTGGAGATATGTGTTTTTAATTGGACAGCGACGATATACTGTACAATGTCACAATCATACAGGTTTTATGGATACTCTCTAATGTTAGTATGTTACTAAGTAATACTCTAACTGTAGTATTTATGGCCCTGTCAGATAGTCACAAGTAAAAGCCTGTGCAGACCAAGTCCAATGCATCTAAACGACGCAACAGAATAACATATTTTGCAAACAGCTTTTTTTTTGCACCAAAGCTTTTCACACCGCGTGCATTGCCAGATTACCGGAAAAAGTTTGGATACCTTAATGAAGTATTTGCCATACAAACAATTATTAATTAAACTAAGACTCCCAATAAACAAAATGATGGATCATTGAAGTGCATGTGAATTTGTAAGTTTATAGAGATGTGCATGTTTTTTTTTTGTTTTTTTTGCTTAAAATGTGTATTTGGTGTGAAATGGCCTACAAAGAAGAAAGCACTAGTGAAAGATATGACCAGCAGTTTTAATTCTACAACAGGGCCCATATGTTCCTTATCAAATCCCCCTGCTCCATGCAGGGCTGGAGAAAAGCTGCTAATGCTCAAATCACATTTTCAAGACAGCTTTCTGATGATACTGGCATCTTCTGACAGTTACAGAGGAAGTATAGAACTGGCTGACAAATCTCTTTGCGGTTTAGTGTGGTGGCCGAATCAGGCATGGTTATTTCCTCTCAATTGGCCATTGTAAGACTGTGATTTCCTTTAACGAACTGAATCAAGCTTCTGGCCTTCAGTCCACCCATGTTTGGATCTCTGCCCTGGTTGACCAGTTGGTCCACTGATGATCAACGTTTAGCACAGCTGGAACTGAGGTGGTTGGTAGGTCAACGTATGATAGAGAAGACTTAGAGGGTGCTATGGATGCATAGATTTTATGCAGTCAAATCTAAGAGTGTGTTTATATAAATATATATAAACAGCTGCTTGAAGAGAGCAGATACGCAAAGGCATTAGTTTGGGGTGGGACTGTCTGTTTTCTGAACAATGGAAAATGGGGTAGTGTTTGAAACTTTTTGAAAACTTGTTTTTCTAGCTCTGTTTGGTGCAACTAGAAATTACACACTTACAAATATACATAAATTCAACCCTTAGCCACCCTAACACACAGTGTGGTAGCAATCATCACTCCATCAGTGCTGTATTATTCTGTAAAGAGCAAAAGAACATGTTACCTAAAATTGATATAAACATTTAATAGTTTCCTTAAAAGAAACTTGATATTTCTCTCTCATTATCCACTTGTTATTATAGACCTGGGGTTCGGGCTCCCGTGGGCATGACTGTTGTAATGTAAAGGTAATGGGTCTGCAATGCTATTGATTTTCTGGTTGAAGTGGTTGAGTTCAGTTCCCCAGTCTCATTCTCACTTTCATCACAGCTGAACCCTGTCTGCACTGATATGCTAAGCCCCAGAGGGCTCTTTCCTGAATCCTGAGGCAACAGTACAGGTGCATGGCTACAAACACGCCTTTAGAAAATGAGGGGCCCCAATCGGGCCCCTAAACACACACAGATTCACGTGCACATGTGTTCAAACATAAGCAGGCACAAACCGATGCACTCTTATACAGACACTGATGGGGAAAATCATATACACACATGGTATCTGGAAAACAAAATGAACCAAAACTGGATGTGCGCTGTCAACATAGTCCCAATATTTGTATTTTCCTTCCATTTATCGTTCACCCAGTGTTTATCGCAATATCTAGCTATGGACTGAAGTGTGAGGCACATGTGGCAACACGTGGCCCATAGACCAAAAGATTATGTGTCTGGACTAATGATGGCCTAATCTAAACACATTAAAAGTATAATAAACACAGACTCTCAGTGTAGCTGATCTGTGCAAAATATGTCCTCTGAGCCCAAGCCAGTTATCAGAAGAGTGTCAGCAAATGAGTTACTATGGCTGGATAGTGTCACTGAGACACTCTTTCTTTCTTTCTTTCTTTCTTTCTTTCTTCCTTGGTCATGTCCCTTCCTCAGTTACTCTGTCCTTTTCTTTCTTTCTTTCTTTCTTGTCTCGCTGTCTTTTTTCTTCCTTCCTTCCTGCTCTCCTGTCTCTCATCCTGACTCTGCCTCCTTCTTACCTCGTTATTAGTTAATTTGCTTCACATGCTTTCCTTATTACATCCACATTTTCTTTCCTATATAACCCCACTGTGTTTTTTGTCTTGTACCAATTCATTGTGGATGTTTCCCTGTTATAGGTGTTCTGTCTGTCCATCTGTGCCACTGGAGATTCCTGTTTTGAGCCTGGACCTTGAGGCTCCCCTTCTCCGGCCCATGTTGTTTCTCCCCTACAGTGTAATTTTGTTTGTTTTGTGTTCGTTTGTTTTTAGTAAAGCCCATCACTGCTGCAACCCTTTAGCCCAGTCAGCAACAATGTAAGTACTGTAGGGAAAAAAACACAGAGAACCAATGAGAGAAGGGACTGGGGGGGGATGGGGTGTATGTGCTGCATCTGTGTGGGAGCAGTCCTAGAGCCTCATGTGTATTTTGACTATCGTGTTTCCCAAGGACCGGAGATATTTCATTGTGAAGATTAGTTATAGGCTAAATAAAATGGGCGCCACTGGGAGGTTAAACAAACCACAACCTCCATGTGGGACATGGTGTCCAAATATACCTCCAAATGAACATGAAACATTTATCCACATGGAGCAACTGTTGTTTTTAACATAGGATGTATTAATACTGTACATTACTGTATGAGTTTGTCAGGAAGAGTAACCCAATGTATGGAAGCTTTGATTGGCTTTTATTTGATCAGTGAACTTTACTTTTCCAGCAAGTAAATTATGAAATACATCTAAATGTCCAGATGCACCTGTTTTTAAGCAGTAACGACCTAAAATGCTGTTCATAATCTGACATATTTCCAAGTGAAGAAAAACGAAAATCGGTTCAATTTTGGTTTCATGTTGACTTTGGGACAAAGCTTTCAAGAACTCCATTTCGTGTTGCCTCAAATTTTGGAAGCATTTGGGAGTGAAATACCTCAAACAAGACCTTTCCAATATTCTGTGTTCTTTTAAAGTGCAAAACTTAGAAATGGAACAGGGTTTTAGGAGGCAAACAGCTGAATACATAAACCTCCTCACCATATTGGTCACAACTAAAAGCAGACAGGTGATTGGAGGGGCTTTGTTGATTGGGCTCTATTCACACTGTCATGATGATGTCAGACAAAATGGAAAGTAATGATTGGAGCAATTTATTAGGTTGTGATTAAGATTACACAGACAAGCATCTTTTTTCTTTGTATAACATGTATGAATGAATAACTTGCACCAATGAAGTGGTCACAAAAAGCCATTGATTCTACATCATGTTTTTTTAGCTCCATGTGAGTGGTGTAAAATTCTCAAGCTAGTTTCAGCTTGCCTAATAAGTCTAATAAGGACATGAACCTTTGAATGTTCAGTTCAATCTGTGACCCATACCTTTGGCCTGTCACCCTTGGCCTAATGCTCCAGAGAGACTCTATTGGAATCAGAACCAGGAGGATTTTCCCATCCTCTGAGCACACTGATCTGCACATTCTGGGCTTATGAATGTTTATTTTTATTTTTTTGTGTGTTTAAGATAGCAGAAGTCACTTTTTGGCTGTATTTCCCATAGTCTTTTTGTCAGAGGGCCTTCCAGAATGCTCCCGATGAAGATTAAGTGCTTGAAATTTATGGTCAAGGGTAATGTAGACAGCGTTTATACAGTTCTTTAGTTAAAAAAGAAAAGCTCTGAAAATGCTAGATTGACCCTGTGAATCACAGATAAACAGCAAGAGCAACATATGTAAATGTAAAACATGCAGTGCTTTGCGAATTCTTGTCAGCAGCAGGCCGTGGGAACACAGAGTTTTAATTGAGTGTGATTTGAAACTCAATTGACCCCTAGAGAGCTCAGCATGACTGTATATGGGTCTGAGTTTGTGTGTAATTCTGTACAGTTGTTGGCATGGCATTAGTAGTACACATACACACACTAAATGCACATAGAGGTCTGGACTTCCTCACACTCTATTTCTCCTGTCCTCTCTCTTTCTCTCTCACCCACTCTGTCTTTGTGTCTGTGTGTTTATTGGCACCCATTAGGGGATGTTGAGAGAATGAAGCTCACATTTAACTTTTAAAGCCAAAGACAGGGAGCTGGGTAGAGCTCTGGGTAGGTACCTGTCTGTACTCTCTTTAGGGGTGGACTGAGGTCTGTAACGGGGTAAAAGGGAGAGGAGGCGGCGATTGTCGGACGAAGCATCAAAGTAATATTTAATTAAACAAAAACACACAAACATAAACACATACAGGGCAGCTGCCTGTAGCTCTCTCTCTCCTGAACTGCCACCTACGGTGGCCTTTATCCCTCTTGTCAGCTTGATTAGCCTGATTAGGGGCCGGGCATGTGTCATCACAGCCCGGCCCCGCCCTCCTCCTTTCCTTCAGGCCGTGGAGCCCCCAGCATGACGTACATCCTCCCCCCTCCTGCCTGCAGGTCTTCCTCGCCTGAGGGAAAGGCCAACACCTTTGGGCTCGTGGCTGTGCTGAGTCTGGGGACATCGAAGCACTTACCTGGCTCCAGGTATGCACCATAGGACTGGTCAGTGAGGGGGCAGGAGGGAACCTCATAATCCGTCACAACTGCCCAAGCAGGTGTGTTGTGCCGCAGCTGGGTGCGCAGGGGTGGGGGGCCCGCCTCCGCAGGGTCGTGCCTGCCATAAATGTGCGGTGTCTGGCAATCACAATAATGACGGCCATAAACACCGGGTGTGTGACCCAGGAAATTAGGAAAATGCTCCTACTCCTTATTGGTACCGCAGCCTTTCGGGCATGCGGCGAATCAAAGAAAATGCAACAAAGGATTCTCCTCCCGGCCCTCCACCGGGGGATGGAGTGGTCTGGTTACCATCTCTAGGCCTGCAGCAGGTCTCCACATGCCTGGGTCGCCCGTCGGCTTCCTCGGGTTCTTCAAGGAACGTCAAGGAACCATACCTTGTCAGCCTCCCTCATCTTGACCAAGTTGAACCACCAGGGTGGACATCGCCTGCCTGAGAGTACGTGCCGTGACCTTCGTCACCCAAAGGGCGAGATCGGTCACTGAGCGCAGCTCCTGCATCAATCCCGAGTCATAACTACCCTCGTGCAGTTCTCTTAGCGCCTTGGCTTGGTGCACCTGCAGGAGAGCCATGGCATGCAGGGCGGAGGCGGCCTGTCCAGTGGCACTGTAGGCCCTAGTCTCGGGCGGGAGTCTCGGGCAGTTCCGCCAGGTGGCGGCACAGGTGCACCGCAACCACCTGATCCACCTGGGGAATCGCCGAGTACCCCCTGGCAGCCCCACCATCGAGGGCAGTGAGAGCGGAGGAGCTCAGAGATCAATGAATGGACACTGTTTCAACCCATGTACATCAATTTTCAGCATGGAACTGAAGCTGAGGAAAATCTTGTTTACAGAAATAGACAGTGCTAATTAAATGAACGAGTCAAGGGCCAGATCCTTTTTTGGTAATTATAGAACAGTATGGAATTTTTTTAAATAAATGTTGGCACCAAAAAGAATTGCAAAAATGTCTTGGAATGCCACAGAGGGTTTTTTCGTGATCTCAACATAACAGAAGGTATCCAGACAAATCAATACCTCGAGGAAACAAGACAGAAAAATAACAGTGCCCATATCCAAGCCACTTTTTGTATTGCCTAAATGCTTTACTTGTCTGCTGCCATAATGTATCTATGATGTAACGTAGTTGAATTATTTGGATTATAATATGTAACTGAGTTCGTCAATCTCTTACGGGACATGTTCGATCTGCATCAGCAAAGCTTTGGTTACATTGTGTCTCACTGGTTTTCAGTGTCTTGCAACCTAAATGCTGACCTAAACAGTAAAACTAGTTTTAAACTTGAAAAACGCATCTTGATATCCCTGGATTTTGTTGAGCTCACTGTTCCAAATAACTGGATTTCAGTACAACAGCGAGTCATCTGTGAAAGTGAAGCTGAGGCCAATGAGACTGTCAGTGGATTGACTTGCTAGAAAGACTTTGGTTGATGCCAGCTGTGGGATACTCTCTCGATCTGTTTCTTTGTGTTCTAGCTTTTCCAACAGCAGTGTTTGGACGGGGATGTAAGGAACATGCAGAACTGCTTTGAGGTTTCAGAGGGGCTCCTATGACTAATAGGATCCAGGGGCTGGATCTCACTACTGCTTGGATTTCTGCCTTGGAACATAGTATTACACACTCAAACAAGCAGGCGGGGAAACTTGGAATTGTCATGGATTGATGAGAAATCTCATCCTCATCTAGGCTGGAATGTGTGTTGAAAGCTTATTTGATGAAAATGCTGTACATTACCATCTTAACAAATTCCTGCTATTTTCACATTCTTTTAGTGTCAGAAATGAACTTTTTCATTAATAGACAATATCTTCCCCCTGGAATTCATTTTCAGGGGCATTTTCTTTTATAAGGGCTTTTTTTTTTCAACTGTATAAAAGAATTATGGTTGTTAGTTATAAATGGTACATTTTAAATTCTGATCACGTTCTTCATGATGTTTTTAAAGAGTCACCTAGATTTCTATATAAACGTCCCCCTAACATTCATAATCTTGTCGTGAGAGCTGATTTGCCTATGGACCGTCCCACTCATTTTTTGTCATCTATCCCATTTGGCAATTATAGTTGTGGTCACTGTGCCCAATGTAATTTTATCGTTAAAACGAACGCTTTTTTCCCATCCCCATTCGGGTAAAGAATTAAAAATCAAGGGTGTCATCACTTGTACTACAAAGAATGTTGTTTACATGATTAAATGTCCTTGTGGATTAGCCTATAGCCAAATAACAAAGATTGCGGAACATCAAAGTAGTATGCTTACAAATGATCAAAAGAATCTTGTGGCAGTTCATTCTAATTTGAAAAAAACATAATCTTTCAGCTCTTAGATACATTGGTATTTTTTGAACTTGTCAAATCACCCAGAAGAGGTGGTGATGTTAATAAAATGTTATTAAAAAGAGAGGCCTATTATATTTATACACTTTACACTTTGTATCCAAAGGGTCTTAACTTGGATTTTGATATCCATCCATTCTTGTGACTTACTGACATTTTGGGATAACGTTTACCTTTGTATCGGTGTTTGTATTTGTTTGGCTTTGACCTGTGTCTGATATTTGCTGTTTGAAACGTTTTTACGTAAATTGTGACATTTGCATTCATGTGATTCACTGATGTTTGTGAAATGTTTGTAATTATGGAAGACTTATGTATGTCTTGCTGACATTTGAACTTATCTCTAATTAATTGTTCTCATTAAGTGAGATGAGTGATCATGAGTTAATTGACCCTGATTATTAACAGGTGAACATAATGATGTGGTTGGTTGTAACAAAAGTACTTAACTGATGTGTTGCCTATTAATGTGTGCCTGACGAAGACCATTCTGATCGAAACGTTGCTGTGGCTTTTAAATTAATAAAAGGGAATAATTAAACAGTGTGCGGATCCACTTCAGTTTTATTTCAATGCTTTTTGCCATGATCCAGCACCTGTTGTAGAAGTGTTGGATGTGCGTGCATTCCCCCTGTTAGTTATAAAACGAAATCCACATCAAATGCTTATGTAAATAATGCGCAAGATATCATAACACAATTAATGCTCAGCTAAAATACATTTTAATTAACTGATCAGTTCCTTATGTTGCTGGATGTGTTAATTCCTGTCTTTACTCTCCAGAGTGCTTCCTGTTCCTGAGTCAGCCTATTAAATTAGAGCTACTGTTTGAAGCTTCAACAGTGTTTCAACAGTTACAGCAGCACCACAACATGTGAGCCTGAACTCATATGTACGATACCTTTCCTCTGTAATTTCAATTCAGACAGTACAGAGAAATCAGAACAGAGAGAAATCACCACCAAACACTTTAAGATATTGCTTATTTGGCTCTTGGACAATGTGAATGTTTGGTTTCTGATTCTTTTGTCCAAGTAGAGCTACTGTGACTTTTATTATGTCTTTTTACTGTTAATCTGCCCTCACATGGGCTATGTTCACACAGCAGAATGCTGTTGTCAGTCCTGTCCATGAATGCCCATTCAGTTTTAGCTAGTGCTAAGTGACTCCCTTAAATGTTCAGGACAATTCTGATCAATCACTAGAGCTTGGCACATAAATTGAGACTGCTTTGTGCAATTGCCCTCTGTGCACAAAAATCTCTTTTGAATAAAATTACATTTACTGCTTGCTATCTGCGGGCAGTAATAGTGCAACATTTTTCAGCAGAAAAATGTGACTTTTTTGAATGAGCCTACAATAAGCCTAATTTACATAGAAAGAAGGCGTGTTTGTGCTAAAAAATAAAATAAAAATAATGGCTTAATTTAAATATGCATGGTGCAATGCTATACCAGCGCAGATAGGGCCAGTTTAAACTCCATTGTGGGTGATTTGCTCAAATACAGCAAACAAAAGAGGCACAACTCTTTAGTAAATTCACCTCTCTTTATATTTTGTAGGATATTGTATTTCCATAACTTGTTCTATTCAGGGTTGGGAAGATTACTTTTGAAACGTATTCCACTACAGATTACAGAATACATGCTGTAAAATGTAATTTGTAACGTATTCTGTTAGATTACTCAAGGTCAGTAACGTATTCTAAATACTTTGGATTACTCCTTCAGCACTGGTAGATTTTTTTCTCTTGTTTTGACTATAAAAACTCTGCCAGTACAGTAAGACAAAATACACATGTTAAAAATACATTCTCTGAAAAACCTAAATATCTTATGCAGTGTTGTTTCTAAAATGAGAAAAATCAAATTGATCTTGTTTTAAGGATTTTTAGATATTTTTACAAGAAAACAATGCAAAAATTATCAAGAATATGATTTTTGCCCTAATATCAAAGGTCTTACTAGAAAATAATAAATTATGATCCAACGTGAATTTTCTTGATAAAAAAATATGATCGTGCCTGGTAACATGTGCATGTAAAATGGCTAGAAATAGCATTTTATCTTAGCGTAAAGCTGACAATTTACACAAGGTTTATTTCTATTTCTTCTGCTCCAAACTTACTTCAAACGTACTTCTCTGTCTGCTCGTATGAATGTAACACATCATAAGAAAGTGTTTCACTGCTGTTCAAATGCACTTTGGATCGCATCATTTATATGTATAAATGTTTTCCATCTGAAAGGACTAAATATTAAATGAAACAAATGACAATAAAATGCAAAGTAATCTCTTCAGTAATCAAAATACTTTTTGAATGTAACTGTATTCTAATTACCAATGATTTAAATTGTAACTGTAGTGGAATACAGCTACTTATATTTTGTATTTTAAATACGTATTCCCGTTACATGTATTCCGTTACTCCCCAACCCTGGTTCTATTCACCATATCTTCTTGTGCCTTCACCTGTACTCCATTGTCTGTGTTTGCCTGTTCCATTACTATATGTGTATCCAGAAATAAATTATTTAATAAATTAATTAATAAAGTATGATTTTACAGCTACGGTATATGTAAATGTGTTTATGGATCCAGTTTTTTAGGCTCATGCATTGAATGAACAGCAGCATACCTGTGTGCAGCTTTTGATTGCTAAAGCATGCAAACATATATATTTCGCCTTTGCTATGTATCATGCTTAGTTGCAGACAACTACATTTACAACCCTGACACCAACTCTCCCCTGTCTCTTTTTTTTTTTATTTTCCCCCAACAAATTCTTTTGTGATGAGGTAATGGAGGAGTTCAGGAGACACATTTTAAATATGGCATTACTGTCACACTCACAATTGGAAATTAAACAAGAAAATAAAAAGAATATTGGAAGTTCGAAGAGGGTTGAATTTTTTGTTAAGGCCATAGAAAAACAAAAAGAATTTAAACAAAGCTATCTTGCAGAGATGTGCAGTAAAATGAATGGTACAATGAATCAAAAGACAGCAGATTGATTCAGAGAGGAAGAGATGGTGTGAGGCAAAGGGAGAGGGTGAGAGCAAGAGGAAATGACCTGCAAGTTTTAAGGCTCCACTCTGAACTGGAGAACCCTGGGAGAGTTTCAACCTCACCTGACACTCCCAGGAGCTGCCAGTGACTTTAACTAATTGCTAATTGCTCATTTCCTCCCCACACAAATGCACACTTGGTGCGATGTCTGTTTGTATTTTTCTAAATGCATTAACGCTATTCAGCCGCCCTCTCCCCTTTCTTTGGGGTGTTTTCAGACTTGTTTTTCTCCTCTTTCTAACTCCCTTTTTACCTATGTCAGATCTTCAAAGGAATATTTTACCCAAAAATGTATTCTGTCCACACTTTCACACGCTTGTTGTTCCAAACCCTTTTGACTTTTTGAAGAATATTTTGGCCGCTCTGTTTCGTATAATGACTGAATGGGGGACTGGTGCTGTCAAACTCAAGAAGGCCAAAAAACACCATAAAGGTATTATAAAAGCAACCCATATCACTTGTATGTGATATTTTAAAGTCTTCTGAGACCATACGATAGCTTTGTGTAAGGAACAAACCAAAATGTAAGTCGTTGTGCACTAAAAATCTTGCCCTCTGCTGAAGCTCTCAAATAAAATATTGTGCCTTTAGATGCGTCATGTCATGTTTGAGGTCAATAACTACTTAAATTTGGCCTGTTTGACACACAAATCTATCGTATGGCTTCAGAAGACATGGAATTTTGATACTTAAATGGTGCTTTTAATATAGTTTTGCTTGATTCAGCTTGACAGACCCCAATTACTTTCATTGTATGAAAAAGGGCAGACAGAATATTCCTTAAAAAACAAAACAAAAAATAAATTCTTCAAAATTTTTCCTTTTGTGTTCAACGGAGGGAATGAAAATGCTAGGGGTTTGGAAAGACATGTGGGTCCAAGTATATGATGACAGAATTTTCCTTTTTGAGAAACTATTCCTTTTACCAGAAAATTTTTTATTTTGGATTCTGTTGGCAGTTCTGTTTCAGTCAGGCCACTTGTTTCTCATTAGCATCTGCACTAATAGGATGGGACAGGACAGAAGTCTCTCTCATTTATGAAAGATAGTGGACAGAAATGTGTGGGAACGCAATCAGTGATGTTGAATAAGGTTTTGATCTCTTCATTGTTGCATATCGGCGTACATCTGCAAAATCAATGCCAGATGATCAAAGTGAAATAATAGGCCTAAAAGAAGACTTAAGAGACACTCACCCTTGTGCAGGTCCCCGTTGAAATCCTTTCAGTTGATGTAGAGTTAATCAGAGACACAGTCTTCATCTGTGTGTGTTTATGCAGGTGCATGGAAGGTTAAGGCTGTGAATCTGTGTAAAGTCCTCACCACACAAACATATACACATTCCCTAATCTGTGGTTGATAGGACACAGGCAAAGAACCTTTTCATCTGAGTGCATATGCTGTGTTGTGTGCCAGGAATTTAAATCAGATTTAAGTGCTGTGGATTGCCAGTGCTCGTGCCTGTCTATCATTATGTCACTATCATTTAAGCTAATGCACAGGTTATGGTAGAGCATTACCCAGTTCCACTGCTGCCAAAGAATTGTAAGTCATGACGGAAGAATATAGAAATCAAGAAAAAGGTCGCAGACAGGTTGTTCCGTAGTTTGTATGTTAATGTAATCTTGTGTTGAAGTGGTAAACGTCTTTGGCTTGCTGTCCGTATACTGGAGGGCTCGGAGCTCGAGACTCGACTCGAGTCCTGATTACCCCCCAAAAAGGCATTAAGGTGAAAGATCAGTACCATGACTATGGCAGGAAGTATTTAGGACAGCGAGCTGATAATATGCTGTAGTAGAACCATTATTAAGCGCAATATATATAATCTCCTAAATTGGGTGAAGAAAACGGCAAATCAAGGGCTGACAGAAGTGCTAGATCGTGGTAAACTGCATTAGAACAGCCGGTTTTTGGAGGCAGCCTCGCATGAGGGCCTCCTCTGGGTGGAAAGATTGGACGAAGGACCTTTATGCGGCTATAGGGAGCTTTACCATTGATATCTGCATCTAATCAGCCAGCTTACAGGGGCAGCCTCACGTAATGGCCCGATGGTTTAAATTAAAGAGCCTGTGTACAGCCCTAGGGAGTTGTACCATAGGTATACTGTCAGATCGGCTGGCATGCGGAGGTATTCTCAGAGATGGGGAAATATGGTGCTTTGAAAAGAACAGGAGGTGGTGGTGACCGCCATCTCCTGTAATGCTTGTTGCAGCTGCTGAGAAGCGAAGACAAAGGGCTTCGGCAGAAGCATGGTAAAACGCTGCTGCGGCTGTAGAGTAAGTGGGCCTCCTGCAGGAGCAGAGTTTAGAGTACTGTTGCCGCAGTGGATTGAGTAT
The DNA here is from genome assembly GCF_019703515.2 of Myxocyprinus asiaticus. NCBI lineage: Eukaryota > Metazoa > Chordata > Actinopteri > Cypriniformes > Catostomidae > Myxocyprinus > Myxocyprinus asiaticus. The sequence continues at coordinate 13,279,883 of NC_059354.1, read as the reverse complement.
TTGAGGGCATGTTAAAGGGACTCCCGTAGGAGTGCTGCAGTGTTTCCATTGCTGTAGATGCACATCTATAAATTTATGGAACTTAAGAATTGAAAGTGCCTGTGGAGAAAATAGTAATAACTCTGTGTATGCACATTTGGCATGAGTGGGGCACTGTTTATGGCAGCATCAGGTGGGGCACAAATTACTTTATATTTATCAACACCTGTAAGGGAAGCAAAGGTTACTTTGTACTTACCTGTAGGGGGAGCAAATGATTAGTTAGGAATATGTAAATGTATTATTTTATATACATCTGTAAGGGAAGCAAAAGTTTAGTTAAGAATACAACTTTATTATGTTTGTGATGGCTGGGCACTACTGCGGCAGTATCAAAAAGCGAAAGGGGTGCTGCTGTGGCATTATCGAGAGTATGTGGGTGATGCTTCAGCAGTATCGAGAGTGGGCAGGCGCTGTGGCGCATTGTCTGGTGGGGCACTGCAACTGCAGTATCAAGTGGGGCACACATGGTTTTATTACATTTGTGTGTGCCTGTAAGGAAACAAAAGTTATTTTGAAGGTTATATCAAGCTCTATTTATTATGTGTTGGGCTCGTTTTAACCATGAGCGAAGGAAATGTCAATGCGAAGGTTAACGGGAAATGCTAAAGGCTCTTAAGATTACTGCACCAACACTGCGCTTGAATGGGCAAGCTCATATTGCATTCAAACATGAGAACTTGTGGCCTAAATTGCATAGGTTCACACTGCATCCAAACGGAAGAGCCCACACTGCATTTTAATGGCAGGTGGTGCTGAGTAGAGAACCTTGCCAAATTGTAGTCTGCAGTGCGTATATATTGTAGAGCCGAGGAGGGCGGGGCCGGGCTGGAATGATGCACGCCCGGTCCCCAATCAGCCTGATGGGGCGCGCGAGGGATAAAGGTGGCCGGGGACGATAGTTCGAGAGAGAGAGAGAATTACAGGCAGCTGCGCTGTATGTGTTTATGGGTGTGTGTTTTGTTTAACTTTATTCATTAAACTATTATTTAAGTTGTCAAACCGGTTCTCGCCTCCTCCTTTCCCTGTAAGTAGTGTTACATATATATTTATGCCCTAGACTTTTAATAAGAGGAAAACAGGCCCATTAATGCGGTGCTTGGATAGTGCATTTGCGCCGTTTGCAGGAATGACGCCACAGTTGTTGCACCTGTTCGGCACGTTTGCGCTACTTTAGGGTGTCAGGAGAGTTTGTCATATGACAGCCCATTTGTGCTGCTTAGGGATGATTTGAGCCAATGGTAGGAGCACCGCACTTTCTAGAAACGTAAAAGTTTGCCGTCTTTGGCTCCTCGGAAGGTAACGGTGAAGTCTTGGAGTAAAACCTAGATAGTGAAAGCAAGAGGAAAACCTGTGAACAATCCCATGGAAGGGATTTTAGAGCTCTCGTAGAGAACTGTTGGCAGTAATATTGGTGGAACCCTTGCGGATGGTGCAATTTCAAGCGTTTCTGCAGAAATTACAAAATATTTATATTTGGGTGAAACGTATACACATTTCACAACCCTAAGAAATCTGTGAAAAGTTAGATCCACAGCCACTGTAGTGTGAGCTGCACTTGCACCTGTAGAGGGGTAATCTCAGGCTGCTAATGCTTATTTGAGGGGGAAACATGCGGACTTATAATGCTTATTAGAGGGAAAAGCATGCAGTCGATGTTTCAGGGACATGAGTCCAGAGAAAAAAGAAAATACATATTAGTAACTTTTAGAAACAATGTGATCAGCAGCATAAATTATCTAGGAATAAAGAGAGTTGCAGCTCTGCAATGCATACGGAAATGCAGGAGAAATATGCTGGAAAATACATCTCAATAAACGATGTGAAAAAAATCAGCATAAAATGATCTGAGAAATAAAAGAGCTTTGGCTCTGTACTGCATACTGATATGCAGGAGAAATGGACTTGCAATCATTATTGAAGGATTTACTTGTGGTCATTCACTCCTTAGAAGTATGACTGCCACCTGCTGTACAATATACATCTTGCATGGGAAATGAATCGCATAGTAATAGGTGTGAACAGCATGAAATTATCGAGGAATAAAGAGAGTTGCAGCTCTGCACTGCATATGGAAATGCAGGAGAAATGGATTGATTTTACTTGTGTGAAGTGTTTGTCCTGATGGTAGGAGGGAAAATCATGTTATAGTGTAGAGATGAGTGAAAGTTTGTAGCAGCACTTGCTTCGTGTTATCAGGGATGCACGGTGGGGCGAGCTTGAATGCTGAGAGGAGGCGAGACACGTTGCAGGATGATTATGAATGAGTTGGGACATGGTGCATTATCCGCCTCTTGCGGAGCCGAATTCGGCTCGTGTCTATCTGGACAGAGGCTGTGTATAACTGCAGTGTGCTGTGGAATGGTCAGAGCGAGTGCTGCACGGCAGCGAGCTCGTGCTAAAATGTCTATGTTGGTTTGGAAAGAAGTTGTAATTAGAGTATCGGTCTATTGGAAGGAGTTCGCTGTTGTGTGATTGCACCTGTGTTCAGAATGGAATAAATCATGCTCCGAAGAGCACTTTGGAAGGAGAAACAATCGTGATATTCATGTTAGAAGATGACGAACAATCGCTGGATAGAGCACGCCCTAAACGAACTGTGCGGCGAGGTAATGAGGCTGACAGGTATCACCTGTGCGGAAGGACCAGATTAAAAAATGCTGGGGGGGATTGAAATGGTGGTTGGATTGAATGGTTAATCTTTGTTTCTCTCACTTTCGAATAAAAAAGGCACTGTAATGGAACTCGAACGGCATGAAGCCGGAACAGCACCTGTTCGTAGAGGCAACTCATGCGATGGACCGTTCCGGGTGGAAAGTTTAGATAAGAGAACATATGAGCAGTCGTGGAGAGCTTTTTCACATGTATGCAGAGCTGGAGCAGCCAGTTTGTGGAAAACTTCACGCTATAAACTACTTTGGCGAATGGAGCATAGAAAGAAAGACAGAGTAAAAAATATAACACTTAACATGGTAGTCGTCAATACTGCAAAAAAAAAAATGAGCTGCTGTGGCAGCTTTTGTTGATAAAACGAGATTGTTTGGATGGAAGAGCTGTTCTGATGAAGGCGAATACTTTGCAGTGAAGTTACATCCGATCGATGATCCGACTGCCTGGGTCTGTTCGTGGGCAGTGGGCAGGGCGAATGCCAGAAAGACTGTCATGTCAGGAGAGTTGTCACAGGAAGCAGGTAAGCAGCGGCTTATATACTCCTACTCACGGGCTGTGATTTGTCAGATTAAAATTAACATGCTCCTCCCGAACCTCTGTTAATTAACTCCATAAATACTTTAACCACATTGTGTGTCCTGTCATAAGGGTGGAAATATGCAAGCAAATTAATAAAATGATCTCTCATTTATTTATCCATTTTTGATGGATAATATGCCAGTCAGGAGCCTGGCTGCAGGGTGACAATTGAAAGGACAGGGTGGTTATGATGTGAATAGTGCCAGTCACTCCATACTAATGAACATTTAATCTAATTATCCTAATTGAACTATTGAACTTGTCAAGTTAATTATTATTTCATTCCTCCTGCTTTTTTTAAGCCTATTTCACCCTTTCTACCTTTTTTTGGATGTCTGGCCTGTTGTCTTTTACAGGGTTCTCGGGGGCACAGCTGGTTGGTTTTCTCCTGTTGTGAACAGAACAGAGAATGTAGGTCAAGAAATAAGGAAGACACATTAGAGAGGACAGGATGTGGAAAGGCCAGCTGGGGATTGGTTTGGTCAGTGGTGACAGCCCAGGGAATGACAAATCTCTTGTATTTGATATTTTCTTGTATCTTAAAGGGGTCATGTCATGAGGAATACACATTTTCTTGATCTTTTAATATACTGTATAATAGGTCATTGTACAAAAAAAAAAAAAAACATAGATTTCAAAACTCAAAACTTCCTCTTAACTGCAAAAAGATCATTTGTTGAAACCAAGATGCCAAAATGACTCATTCTCTATATTTCATTCACAATGTGATTTCACACTGTGGCAGTGTGGCAAGGAGGAGGGTGGGGCCGGGCCATGATGATGCATGCCCGGCCCCTAATCAGGCTAATCAAGCCAACGAGAGGGATAAAGGGAGAGAGAGCTGCAGGCAGCTGCCCTCTATGTGTTTATGTTTGTGTGTTTTTTTTAAATTAAATATTACTTTGATGCTTCATCCGGTTCACGCCGCCTCCTTTCCCTTTTATCCTGTTACATTGGTGCTGAAACCCGGGAAGGAGGAGGGATGCGGTGTAGCCAGAATCCTCGCCACTACCATCCACCCCAAAGGCGCAGCTGCGGCCATCCACCGGGGGACAGAGGAGCCCGGCCGCCTGAAAGCGGAGGAACGACCGCTGACTGCGAGGGGAGGAGGGGCTCCTTACCGACCACCTGCAGTGGTCAGGCCGCTGCCAGGGGTGGAGGAGACCCCTACCGGCCGCTAAAACGCAGCGGGGTCAAAGGGAAGACCGCCGTCCTCGAGCGGGGAGGGGCTCACTACCAACTGTCTGGAGTGGGAGAACTGCTGCCAGGGGCAGAGGAGACCCCTATCATCCACCAAAACGTGGCGGGGCATTCCATCCGCCAGGGGACGGAGGACTATCATCCACTAGAGGGTGGATGAGTGACCGAGGACCAGGCTACGGCGTATCAGAGAACCGGCAAGAACGTTTTTTTCACTCTCTCCTCCCTCTCTCCCTCTGTCGCTCTGTGTTGGCCTTTCCCTCTCTTTTTTTTGTTGCTTTTCCCTCCCCTTGTCTCCCTCCCAGGTCCGAGAAGGCGGGGAAGACCTGCCGGCAGGAGGGGGGGGTGTTCGTTATGCCAGGGGCTCCCCGGCCTGAAAGAAAGGAGGGAGGAGTGTGGCAAGGAGGAGGGCGGGGCCGGGCCATGATGACACATGCCCGGCCCCTAAGGCGGCAGTTCGGGAGAGATAGAGCTACAGGCAGCTGCCCTGTATGTGTTTATGTTTGTGTGTTTTTGTTTAATTAAATATTATTTTGATGCTTCGTCCGCTTCGTGCATACTTCACATACTACTCTTACTACTACTGCTATGTCAGTCTATGGCAGAAATAAGAGTAGTATATTAGTATGCCATTACCATGGTGTTTATTCTGACACCTCCAGTTCGGTGAAACAATGTGATTTTATATCAGTGCGTCATGTTTATATCATGCAATATTATGTTTGTCATAGTAATATTATGTTTATTCTTAAAAAAATACTGACTTCTTTATTGGTATTAAAATAATACAGTCTTTTATTGGACTTTCTTCTTGTACACACAACTGATACTGTATTAAGCAGCACAAATCTTTCAAATGAACAATGTTTCTGGTTATTTTATGTAAAATACAAACATCTGTCTATCTGGTTTCCACTTCGTCTGTAATAAAGAAAGCAAACATTGTGCGATCTTCCGTGACTGGTGTTGGTTCAGCATGCGACTGAAAGCGCAATGTGTCCAGCTTGACAGCTCTCTTTTCAACTCCTCCCCTGGCTGCAACCGGCAAATCTTGCCAGTCTGCAAATCCAGATGGAGTTCAAGTCAAACACATATAATGAGAGAGCAGGTCAGTCAAGAGCAGAGAGCCAATCATAACAGTGGGCATTTACTGTCAAGTCTTAAAGGAGAAGCAGCACTAAAACCGAGCGTTTTAATGACAGTTTTTGTGTGTGTGTGTGTGTGTGTGTGTGTGTGTGTGTGTGTGTGTGTGTGTGTGCGAAAAACTTTACTAATATTAAAATTGAACCTCAAGGAACATATTAACCTTTTCGCACATGAGTTTCTCCTGTACCAGCCTAGTGTAATCACACCGGTTTGTTCGTACGTGTGAAAGGGTTAAAATAATTTTAAAAAGGCATGTCATGACCCCTTTAAAGGCTGAGGGAGCAGCATGAGGGAGAAGTATATTGCTTGCAGTAAAATGTAATACTTGTTCAGATCCCTAATACAAATCATGAGGAATAGTAATAGTGATGCTTCATTGGCAAAGACTGTTTGTGACACCACACACTGGAGGTTCTGCTTGTGCTGCGTTTTAGAAAAGTACATGGAAATTTGGCAGAGGTTAAATATGGCTTTTGCAGTTTGAAGGGATGGGTGAAGGACACAAAGTGAGCTCAGTTACTTGATCCAGTTGGCAGACTCACTTGAACAGGTTAAACCTCTTATCAGATGAAAGATCAAGAAAAGGAGACAGATACTGTATAAGGACCCATGTTTATAATCTTTGATTTGTTTTTTTTTTTTTTTTTTTTTTTTTTACACTAATATGCTATTCGAACATCTGTATCTGCAGTTAAACAATGAGCAGCCTAAATATCTCTTCAGGGCCGTTCTCACCAGACGTGTTGTTGTGTGCGTCTCGCTGTTACTTGTTTTCTATGTAAACATGCGCTTGATGGACGTCAATGACTGTTGCACCGCAGCTGTTTTATTTTTGTTTTTTTTGTTTGTTCAGTGTCTCACGCAGGAGCACCACATTTTTTAGATGTTGTGTCAAGTAACAAGAACTTTAATTTTTAAATTCTGTATGTGTTGTTTGCTTTTGTTGTGTTGTTTCATTTGTTGCACTGTGTCTAGCTTCCTTCAGTTTGAATGGCCCCTTAATGTCTCTGTAATGACTTGCATCAATTGATGAACACTCTCAAAGTCCATGCCAGTGACAGTCCCCTGCTTCAGAATCAGATTGCCAGTTTATATTGTATAAATATTATTATTTGTATAGTATTTCAAATTCAGCATCCCGTCTATCAGTTCAAATTTTTGCAAAACATTTCAGCTTGTATAAACTATTAATACCAGTGCTTTAATTTTATACACACTCATAATTAGTCTAGTTCTTTTCCCAGGGCACTTAGAAATTAATCGTGCTCCATTTCTATGGTAATAAGTTGCACAGTTATGAAGTGTTTTTGTATACTCTCCCTTGAGTTTTTAAAAGCAAAATTGAATTGTTTGTACTATATTATGTCCCATTTTCCTTGGAGAAGTCTTATGTTTCTAGATTATTTTTTACATTATATATATATATATATATATATATATATATATATATATATATATATATATATATATATACAAGTGAATAATATAAATATATACACTTTTTTTATTTTTTTACTGTAGTTCCATGGGAATATCTGCTGCATTTTACTCAATTTTACTGCCCTGCAGCACCAAGCTCACTACTGACTACTGTCACTGTGGCAGATAAATTTGGTTTATAAATACATATTCAGTTCTCATAAGCTAAAATTCTATGCAGGTTTTGGATTTTCTTGGATTTCAGGGTGACCAGAGCAACATTTCAGATGTGATGATTGGTCTGCTGGTTTACCTAGTTATTAACTAATTATTCAGTCACATGACTTTTTTGATATGCATGTTGTATTTTTAATAAATGCAATAGGAATGTATTCGGTAAATGTGTTTTCATTGCAGTTTATGCAAATGTTTTCTTATCAAATAAAAATAATCCACCTCAAGCGTTTTTATACACATTTTGGAGATTTTTGTCACATCTTAATGTTTACATACAGCAGTTTTTATGCGATATCCCAAAATGTGCATAAAAATATGTGGATGGAAACCCAGCTTATGTCCACTTCAAATTCAGCCAGGTCATGACCTTGTTGTGTTGGTCCATGCTAACTACTCCTTAACACAGGTCCTATGATGTCAGTTGATTGACCCAAATACCTAGTGTCCTGAAAAATGCTGCCTATGCATAAATGTCCTCCTTCAAATACAGACCAGATGAAGGCATCTTAGTAGAAAGAATGTTCATATTTCAGACACCACCAGTGTCTCACACTTATTTAAACAGTAGCTAGCCCTTGTCTCTGAGGTCCAAGGTCAAGAGTCTTTGGGAGCAAGAGAACACCTCATGCACATGCTTCATGTCTGTTTGACTGATGAGGACCTTAAGACCACTGTGTGTTGTGTGACCCTCTTTTCAAAAACCTAAAACCAAAATAAGAGATTTGTTCTTGGCTAATATGTGGCATTTGGTTCAGTTTTTAGTTAATCACATTAGAACCACTTTATCTGTCTGAATGGATGTTATACTGTAGAAGAAGGAATGGTAGAGACTGATGATAAGTTATTTGGATGTGATTTATTCCTATTAAAACTATGAGCTTAAAGTGAGAATTATCAATCATGTTTATCCTAAACATCTGCTACTTCTGCAAAATGGACAATTAATATTTTGAGAATAAATTAAAAGTACATTGTTACTGCCACAAGTACTGTGAGCTGTAACAGTCTCATTCATAGGTCGCAGACAGTGAAGAGGGCGGCCCCATACTTATCATGCAAATCAGTCTCTTAATCAAGTCTCTTTCTTGCATGTCAAAAAAAAAGCACACTACCCAGATGCCTCTTTTAATCTGGGATGTTGTTTTATGCTCTGTTGACATGTATGTGCTTTGTGTGAATGGCATCATATACATAGTATTTTCTTTCATCAAGCAAATCCTTCATGTTCTCTTGCCTCATTCTTAACAGGATCTCAGATCTGGTAGTGTGTGTATAGTACTGAGTGTGGATTAAGCCAAAGGGTTTGAAGTGTACACGAGACAGCAGGGCGTCTGTTTATCAATGCATCTGATCAGAGTGTAACAGGGGTTTGTTTAGTGGACTTTAGTTCTTCCCCGTCACACATCTCAAGACATAAACAAATGAGCATAATCCCAAACCACAATGATCCACTTGATAATGATAAAGAAAAAAAAGTACTGACCCAAAACTGTCTGCACAGTGTCCATTAGAAATGACTCTGAATTGAGTGAAAAGTTTAATATACTGTGTCTGCTCAATCTGTGCATCACTGCTGAGTAGACAGATCCACAAGTACAGACTCAGGAACAGACTCAGACTAGGTACATTTACAAAACACTCTAAGTTTCTAACTCATCTAATATTAAATAAAATAAATAAAATCTAATATTATCATTGTATCAAAATACAACATGTGAAGACATGTAAATGGCTTATTTTTAATGAATTTAAGATAGATGGTGGGTTATGAAATATTGTTTGACTGATGTGTTTCAGCTCATGAATGAATGCAATCAATAACTATAATCCAAAAAAATATAAATAAAAATGCAACTTAAAAGCATGTTTGGTCCATACCAAATTACTCATATCCTCAAAATGTATATGCAGTGTGGCCTTAAGAGCACTGGATGGCGCTATAGAGCTTGAAATATGTTAGCAGAGATTGCCCTCTAGTGGTCATGATGTTTAAATAAAAACAAATAAAATAAAATAAAAAATCCAGCTCTGGGGGAATACTTTTTAGTTTGGTGCCATGTTATGATCATGTGCATTCTCTGACAAGTGGTAAGTGCAAATATATTTAATATGATACATTTTTTTTTTTTTTTAATTGTTTGCTACACTTATATATGTTCATATTTGTATAATTAAATTCTCTTTTTTTAATTTACATTTGTTTTTGTTTTGTTTTTTTTTCACCTTAAACTTTACTAAATATAATGAGTAGATGAGTGTATGGTATGTGTCTCCTTCAACTGTTAGAACAGCATGCCTATGGATGTTTTACTTGTCATAGTTTACACTTACACTATTAATATATATTTATGGGTAAACACAAGGTAAATACCATAAAATGGAAATAACAACAACGCATAATGGTACACCCTGAACTGACAGCAAAATCAATCACACAACTTATGTTATCTCTGTATGCTGCTGCTTTGTTGGGTGTTTATCAGTCTGCAACTTCATCAGGTGTTTATCAGTCACATAGTCCCACATTACTACAAATATGAAAATCCTTATCCTAATGCTTTTATGATATAATTTGCACATTATATTCTAAAACCTGATAAACATACATTCAGTGCTTTCATCTGATTAAAATCTCTGCTGTATGTACTTTAATCTAATCTCGTCGCTGTTGTATCTGATCCCCAGGGTATGCCTGGTCCCCTAGGTTCCCAGGGCCTCACAGGCCCTCAAGGGCGCCTAGGAGACCCAGGCCTCCAGGGCCCTAAGGGAGAGAAAGGAGACCATGGCAAAGGAGGTGTTATGGGTCCAAAAGGAAGTGTGGTGTGTATCTCTGTCTTACATACTCTATATACATTTGAAATATTTTGCATGGGTTGTATGGATAAATTCTGGTGGTCGACTGAAATATTTATTTTAGCCGGGTGGCAGATGACACATGTAATGCCATTTAATGATAGAAAATAAGATGTACAAAAAAATTGCTGAATTTAAATGAACACTTAATTCCACACACTATTTACTAAAATAAAAAAGGAAATCGACCACTATAACCAGCCAATTTTGCCAAATTTTCATCCAGTAGTGATAATTTCAGTATAACCAAATGTCAGCCGATTCATCAGCTTAATCCATACATCAGGTTATCACAAATACATACAAACAATGCTTATTTCAATGTGATTGTGTTTTCAGTGAACAGACACTAATGTAAACTGACAATACATATACCTTATCAGCCTTTTTAGAACATACTCAAGAGCATGAATGGGAGAGTTTAAAAAATATAATCTTTATGGAGGATAGTGACATGTTAAGATGTTACTGAATTTCTTTAGGGTATGGAGGGAGTTCCAGGGTTTTCTGGAGCAGATGGTGTTCCGGTAAGTATGTTTTTGTATATATAAAAAACAATATCTTTTAAACTGGAAACATACCGACAGAAAAGCAAGAAGCCATGAGTGTTACAGCGATTTTACCACATCGTAAGGTGGGTTCTTAGGCACGATGCAAGTGGATTATACAACAGCGGCAACATCAAAATTATAAAAGACACCAACGTTCAATAAAGTTACATTTATTCAAATTAAGAATAATTTGTTCAAATTGATAATTAATAATTAACAATTATTCTGACATATATTTCATCAGCCTAACTGTAGGCTGTTTACAGTTATCAAGCAACTTGGCACATTAATATAAAATGTGTGTCATAGACGTGTGTTTATGAGCATTTTTAACAGCTTCAAATGTGGCTCTTCCCATTACAATTTGAGAGTCGAGCCAAAAGTGCTTGTCGAGCCAATTCACAGAGACATTAAAAAAGTAAAGTAAAACAGTAAGTCTTTGCTGATCTCTCATAAGGGTCACCCGGGGCCATCTGGTCCTCGTGGAAAACCTGGAGCTGACGGCTGTAATGGAACTCGAGGAGACTCTGGAACGCCAGGCATTCCAGGATTCGAAGGCGCCCCTGGAATATCAGTATGAACATTCATATATTTCTGTATAACGGAGACACTGAGATACAAAAATACTGAATGCATTGCATATAATTAATTTTTTCTCTCTTACAACAATCACATTCTCTTAATTTACTCATCTATCTGTATGTTTGTTCCTCTGTAGGGCCACAAAGGACTGAAGGGGGAGAAGGGTGACCCGTTGGAGCTGTGGGTCTATATGGAAAGATTTAGGGTGAGAGACCATCAGAAAAAAGTTTCTCCAGTGGGGTATCTGTCAGTGTACTTACCCTGAGAGGATTGCTATTTCATAGCTCAGGAGACTTAAAGGGATAGTTCACCCAAAAATGAAAATTTTGTTACATTTACTCACCCTCATGTTGTTCCAAACCCATATGACTTACTTTCTTCAATGGAACACAAAATGAGATGTTAGACAGAATGTTAGCCACAATCATAGTTCACTTTTTTGCATAATTTTTTCATACAATAAAAGTGAATGCTGACTGACTGCCTGTCTACACCAAACACGTGCAGCACAGAGCGATGTGACAAAAGCAGGTCTTTCACATTATAATCGATGCTGTCTACACTGAATGTTGCATCTACAGTAAACAGATTCCCTGTTCTATTTTGCATTGGCGAGATCGCTCACGTCCGGTGTAGACGGGGTGTAAGGCTGAACAATCTGCCTAAAACCATCTTTTGTGTTGCACAGAAGAAAGAAAAAAATAATACAGGTATGGAATGACATGGTGGTAGGTAAATGATTACAGAATATTCATTTTTGGGTGAACTTTCCCTTTAAAGGAGTTCTCATGTATGTTTCATTTACGTATCAACTTTCAAATATCAAGATGTTTCTCCTAAAATTCTATGGAGAAATAAAAATGAGATAGTTTTTGCCAAACAAATGAGACAATTTTTGCCAAACAGTAAGAGTATGGAGCTATAAAATTAAAGGGATAGTTCACCCAAAAATGAAAATTCTCTCATTATTCACTCACCCTCATGATATATCAGGTGTGTATGAATTGCTTTCTTCACCAGATCACATTTAAAGAAAAATAGAAAAATATCTCAGCTCAGTAGGTCCTTAAAATGCAAGTGAATGGAGATTTCTCATTTGAAGCTCCAAAAATCACAGATTGTCAGCATAAATGTCACCCATACGAAGGTTAAATCAATGTCTTCTAAAGCAATACGATCACTTTTGGTGTGAAAAAATATCAATATTGAAGTACTATTTAACTATAAACCATCGCTTACGTTAGGATTCACGAGAGGGTGGAGTCCAAGTGGTGTGATGTATTCGCGTTAGCATGGATACAGACGAAATCTCTCATTCTCCTCTCAGTTTAGACATCCAGGATAAGCACACAAATGCACCATTGTGAGTAAAGAAACAGATAAATACAGATCTAAACCAAAACCAACCAAGCCACTATACAGCATTCCCCCTTCTCAGTTGTAAGCAGCGCTGCTCTTCCGGCTGTGATGCATGTGTGTCAGTTCTCGCGTGTTTCAAATGCCAATACATTTGATTACGTCACCTGCGCATACCGATGCAGAACGAAAGCATGATTTAGAGTTACAATAATTACTTAAAAAAATTCTCTTTTTTCGCACCAAAAGCGATCGTGTCGCTTAAGAAGACATTAATTTAACAGCTGGTGTTGTATTGATGACCTTTATGCTGACTGTCTGTGATTTTTGGAGCTTCAAAAGAGAAATCTCCATTCACTTGCATTTTAAGGACCTACTGAGCTATAGAGATATTTTTCTATTTTTCTTCAAATGTGTTCTGGTGAAGAAAGAAAATCATACACACCTGGGATATCATGAAGGTGAGTAAATAATGAGAGAATTTACATTTTTGGGTGAACTATCCCTTTAATGTGGATAGTACAGCCTAAATAATTTGGTCTTGGATCAATTTTATGAGAAATCTCTGATATTTGATTGCTGACTTTGGAACCTTGACAAATCTTTGTACAGTGTGAGACATTGTTCGGATCTCCTCTGGAACTCTAGAAAAGACACATGTGGGATTACTGGGGTCTCTTTCTCAGGAGAAAAAGCAGAAAAAGCAGAAGTCTCCATTTGCTCTCCATTTAGTCTCATTGCACTAGAAATAAATCATGTAGATACTGTAACTGATAAAAAAAGAGATCGTCTACATGTTTGTTCTCAGGTAGATAAGAAACAGAGAATTTATTCCATTTAGTGCACTTAATTTTACTTAGTTTTTTTATTATTATTATTTTATGTGTTATATCCATATAATGTTAGTGCCTTGAGTATCCTGGTGTCATTTGAATAAAGACACATGAAGGAGATTGAATGTTGGGGAATAACCGGTCAAGTTATTTGGTACCATTGTGTGTCCAGAAATTGATTAATTCAGAGAGAAGTGAAAAGTTTGGAGGTTTTTGTCTGCATGTTAAAATTGGAGGCCAAGGAGTCAGTCTTTATGGGGTCAGCAGCAAACACGTGTGACAGGTACTCTCGTTTAGACAGACTTTTTACAATCAACATAAAGCCTGGTCTAGTTTGCAGCTTAGAAAATGCAGAATATACAAGAATATACAATTCTACTTATGGATACTGTATCTAGTAGGGCTGGGCGATATATCGAATATTAACGATATAATCGAGATTAATCAAATAATTAATCAAAATAGCATAAAAATAGTGAGTTGGTCATATGTGATTATTAATCCACAAAAGGCTGTGATTTAAAGAAAGATAGTTAAACATGTCTGTGTGTGATTCAGAACAAACCAGTGATGCACTGATCTGTGTGCACACGCATGGCGAAATCAAAGTAATTTACGTTCAAGCATTCGCGCAATTCCAAACATTAGTAATAGTTACAAGTTAATATACAAATCTACAAATGCGGCACAGAATAACAGAAAAGGAGGAGATTGCAGCATTTCAGGAAATGCGGATCATTATAAACTGTCAAATACACAATGGCTGTGTCTCGTTTGGAAGGCTGCATGCTAGGTAGGACGCGTCCTTTGAAGGCTGCAGTATACCGAGTGTCTTCCTTTAAACAAGCCTCGTTTAAACGAGACGGCCTTCCTAGGACAAACGAAAACTGAATGTAACATGGTTGCTATGACAGCACGGCACTCTTTAACAAGCGTGAGTGCTTTGAGTGAGAAGGGAACAAATTCCCTTTAGAAGGGAATGTATGAGGTACATTTTATAATGATATGAAGAGAAAAGAAAATAGATTTTACAGGTGTACTTTTAGTCTAATACTTTATTTTAATTATATATTAATATAATTATACATATTATATACTCTGCACCCATCTACTGAGGTACTTCAACTTGGGAATTAACATTACTTGCATTTGAACATCATATTTATGGGCAAATTGGCATCATTTTTTAGACATTTCCGTTGAAGCAAAGAATTGTGTGTTGTGAGAAGGATACACCCCATGCATCCTCCGAATTCCCGTGAAAGAAGGTTGCATTCGAAGTGTCCTACTCGCTTTTCTGAAACGAGACAGCCTCGATGACGTATGTGGCCGACAAATGCAACCTCTGGAGGACGCATCCTTCCAAACGAGACACAGCCATTGTCTTTGCTGTGTCGAAATAAAAGCTAAATATGACAGCACTTTCGGTGTCAAAATAAAAGCCCCAGGTGGAGAGAACAGAAATATATTATTTTGTATAATACAAATCTAATAATCAGAATAATAATGATAGATCAGCATCATATTATAATAATAAACCTGACGTGTCCCACAGTAATAATTTAGTATTATGCAATATTCAGCTGGGGTTTCAAAAATAAGTCAGTGAAGTAGCTTTGCACACCTTGTTCATTCACAAAAATGTATTAGTAAAAACATTTGAAGGTAAATAATATGTATCACTGTATATGAAATATAAATATAAAGTGCATATCAATGAAAATGCAAAAAACATAATTATCGAGATATATATTGAATCTCGTCAATAGGCTGAAAAATATTAAGATATAATTTTTTAAGACATGTCGCTCAGCCCTAATATCTAGTCAACTTGCTGCTAAAGGCTTGAAAACATTTTTCAAAGATTTATGCCGCTACTGTAAATTGCAATCTTTGGCAAATCCAGTGTTTAGTTCTTCATCAGTAGTGCTCGTTGTATCATCCTTAGATGCGGATTGGTGCAGCCTGACTCCCAGAAATTGTGTATTACACATAAATCAAGCAACATCAAATATGTTCTCATCATTTTCTGTTGTATTACAGGGAGATCCAGGACAGCCAGGCCTTGAAGGATTAATTGTAAGTTTTACTTTATTTTATCCTTTTGTCTTGTGATAATAGAAAATGAGTTGTCATGAATGAAAAGTTGGGGAGAAATCAAGTGTTTCATAAAACATCTCATTTCAATTTGGCAGGGACCAACTGGAAACCCAGGTGGCAGAGGACTGCCAGGAGGACTAGGTCTATGGGTAAGTTAATTTTGCACAAAGTTGTGTAGGTTGCTTTATTTTAAACCTAATACCTCTTCTTCCAACTGACTTATCTATATTATCTATTGTAACAGGGTAGAAGGAAAGGAGGAGGCGAGAACCGGCTTAACGATATAAATAATATTTTAATAATAAACTGAATCAAAAGATGCACGCACGCACGCACGCACGCACGCACGCCGGACAACTGTCCATAACACTCACTCTCTCTCTGTCGCACTGCCGTCTCCAGTCGGCCTTTATCCCTCTCGGGCTAATCAGCCCAATTAGGGGCTGGGTGTGCGGAATCACGACCCGGCCCCGCCCTCCCATATCTATATACTAGTTTGCTTGTTGTTTCTTAAGTGTTTTTTGTTGCTTTGTTATTTCTATTTGGTCCCTACTGAAAGACCATCTTAACCAGTATGCAATTCCCAATTTGGTCTAGGCTGGTTTATTCTGGTTTGGTGCTGGTCTAACTGTTGGACCAGCAGATGCATGTTGTTCACCAGCAAAACTTGACCAACTATGTTGGAGTTTTCGGCAGAGGTCTTATCTTTTAAATTGTATTATTGTGTTTTTATTGCCAATGTGCAGCACTTTGGTATATGCTTACTGTTTTTAAATGCGCTCTGTAAAAAAACTGACCTTGATGTTGTATTGTCTTTCTTTAGGGTCCCCCTGGTATTAAAGGCTTGAAAGGACAAAAGGTGAGCTGTTAAAAATTGAACTACATTTTTTTATATAAGTATTTACCTGCAAACTGAAACTTTTTGTAACAGCACAATATATGGTTTCTTGTAAGTCACTTTGATAAATAGGCATCTTCAAATTGATGTTGTGCATATGTTGCCACTATACAGGGTGAAAGCACTAGGATAATAAAAGGAGTCAAAGGAGAATCGGTGAGAACATTTTTTGTGACTTTTACTAATGTCAAGACTGCACTGGTTTTGCTTAACTTTATGTCATATGCTCATTACAGGGGGATGTTGGAGAGACAGGCCAACCAGGACCTTTCCCACACACCAGACCACCCCCTGCAGATTGGCAGGCAGGACTTTTTCAGAAATGGTTTTTCAGAAAATATTACAAATTGACTTGCTCTCACAGGGGTTCATTGTATTTAAAGGAATATTCCAGGTTCAATACAAGTTTGGCTCAATCGACAGCATTTGTGGCATAATATTGATTACCAAAAAATTCATTTAGACTCGTCCGTCCTTTTCTTTAAAAAAGCATAAATCAAGGTTACTGTGGAGTACTTACAATGGAAGTGAATGTGGCCAATTTTATGGAGGGTTTAAAGGCAGATATATGAAGCTTATAATTTTATAAAAGCACTTACTGTACATTACTTCTGTTAAAATTAATGTATTATTTGAGCTGTTGGTTTATCGTAATTTTTACTGTCATTTTAGGGTTTTAGGGTTTGTTGACATTATATTGTCATGGCAACGAAATTGTAACTTTATACAGAAAAGGTTAGTAAGTGATTTTATCACACTACAATCCTGTTAACACGCATGTCTTGTGGCTATACTTTTGGAAAAGTGAGTATTTTAACATAAAAAAAAATTGGTTTCCATTCACTTCCATTGTAAGTGCCTCACTGTAACCTCGATTTTTGCTTTTTTTAAAGAAAAGGAGAGGCAAGTCAAAATACATTTTTGTGGTAATCAATATTATTCCACAAATGCTGTCGATTGAGCTTAACATGTATTGGACACGGAATACTCCTTTAATAGCATCAGAAGTGGTCTCTACATTAATTTTTATCTCTTTAATATTCTGGGTTTTCTTTAACAGGGTCAAAAAGGCGAGAGAGGATATAAAGGAGAACCAGGAGATGTGGTAGGTGACATAAAATCTTGGTGAACATACAATAAGGTTTTAATCAATAACATGAACTAACAGTGAATAATACTTGTACAGCACTTAGTAATCCTATGTTAGTTTCAACATGTACAGTACATTTGTTTTTATTAAATATTGTATACATTGACATTTACTTAATGCATTAAGGACAAACATATACAATGAGCAATTGTATTTTTATAAATTAACATTAACTAAGATTAAAAAATGCTGTTCAAAATGTTTTTCATTGTTTGGTGCATCATACCAAATGCATTTACTAATGTTGCTTGACTTCCTCCAACACAGTGATTCCTCCTGCAAGTTATCTGCTGAATATCCAGAGTGGAAAAAACAGACCACTCATAGAAAAATGTATAAAACGCTCAATATGGTAGCTTTTGGAATAGAGGATATAAGAGCCAAATGCCTTTTTGATAAAGGCATATGCGCATGTTCATTAGCTGGATCAGCCTAAAAAACACAGGGATACATTCACTAAATGGTTGCGGTTCACTCCCTGCCTGCAAAGCAGTTTTACCTGGCATGATAATCTTTTCTTTGTTGATTATTATAGGAACCTATGTCAGTCAAAGGAGAGGATGGTGTTACTGGGTTTATGGGACTGCAGGTATGAAAACTTGTTAAGCAATTAAGTGCTGAAATCTGAAATCACTCATCAGTAGTCTATGCAAAAAATGTAACCAGTTACTATTACTAATTTCAGGGAAGCCCAGGATTTAATGGCTGGCCCGGACCTAGGGTATATTATTTTGTATATTAATTTAACAGAAATGTACTCTATTTTTATCTACTTTAAGCCTTTCTTAAAGTGTCTCTCTATTCCTACAGGGTGACAATGGACTACCAGGTTTCCCAGGAAATACTGGCCCCAAGGTTATAAATGCTTCCCTGTTTTTGTTTAGTGCTATTTTATGCTTGGCATCATAATTTACCATTTAGTCTCGATCATATGCTGTATTTCCTAAATGTTTATCTTTCAATAGGGGGACAGAGGAGAACCCGGAGAGCTGATATTCACAGAACGTCCATTTTACAATGCCGAGGGTACTATAAAGAAAGCCTTTTTGTATAGTATTTATTCTTAATTTAAATAGCACTGAGATTAAACCAGTTTGATATTACATCTCCCCTTTTTTTTAAGGTTTTTCACCTCTAAATCCTAATCTAACTTTCATTATACAGGGGAACTTCTATTGCTAGATTCTCAAAATATTTCATACTCTCTCCATCTTTCTCTGTCTTTGTTGTGGTCATATAGTGGGTCCTCCAGGACCTCCAGGAGAGCGTGGCCCAATAGGAAATCGTGGTCCTATGGGTGCTAAAGGACTGTCAGGTCCCCCAGGCCCCCCTGCTTCTGAACAAACAGGTATTCCATGAGTAGCCCTAATCTAACCATTAAAGGAACAGTTCACCCACAAATCACTCCAAACCTTTATGACTTTCTTCCTTGGAAAACAAAACAGGTTTAGTAGAATGTTGACAGCATACAATGACTGTGGGTGTTCAACATCCAAATAGCACAAAAAGCAAGTCGATTCAAGTTGTTTTTATTTGTATAGCGCAAATCGTTTCAAAGCAGCTTTACAGAAAATTATCTTGTAACAGAAAATGATGCAGTAAGTCATGCATTGTGCGGTTTGATTTAAAAAAGCACCATAAAAGTACCTTTACACTATATTTATTCCATTATATTTCAAGTCTTCTGAAGTCGTTTGATAGCTTATGACTACGTGAAGAACAGAGCCAAATTCAAACCTTCAGTTTCAAACCTTCTTATATAAGAGCTGCAATGGAGGGAGAGATTTTATAGAGTATAGAGTATAACACGAATAATAATTAATAATTCAGTAAGTAAAATGCAATAAAATCTTGGAAGAGTATTTCTTGAAAGTATACTGAATAGCATTTTAATGTGCATTGACTTTAAAGATACACACAGTAACTTTTTGAATATGTTGTCTTAGACTTGGATGCAGCATCATTTAAATGAAATAGATTTCAGTTACTGATGCCATTGAAGAAATACACTATTCACAGTCAGCCATGATTAGTTTATTACATGAGTGAAAGTGTCCAATAACAGTGCGGTTACTGAGATCAAGCGAGTAGTATATTGGCTGGTCATGTGATCCTAACATGGCCGCCCTCATAAGGGGACCCTCTTCATGTGGAATAAAACAGTTTCTTTAAAGTTACTGATATGAATGGAGTCTTCTTCATGTGTATGGTCATGATTTTATACAAATGTTTCAAATGTTTGATTCTTTAGGAGGAAAACCTTTTTAATGAGGAAAAACCTTTAAATGTAATTTCTAGTAACACACTAACGTTAACATGATAATCAAGTATACTTTTGTTTAAATGTGATTTTAATATGGTCAGTCAATCCAATCAATTCTACAACATGCTATTTTCAACTACAGTAAAGCATTATTAATAATTCATTTGTATAATTTTATTTAAAATGTACTTTCAAGAGAATATTCTGAGGATGACATTAAAAAGTGTACTTAAACATGTTAAGACACATTCTCATGAAAGTGTATTACCTTAAGTTAACTGATACCTGAAGTATCCTTTAAATTCATTAAAATTATTCTACTTACAGGTAATATAAGAAAAACAATGTACTTTAAATTTCAACTTCACACTGAAAACAAGTGTACTTCTTTTTCGCAAGGGACATTTGTTCTGTGGGGCCCAGAGGGACCAAGAGGAACAAAGGGAAAGAAAGGCGAAGCTGGAGAACCTGGTACACCTGCCACTCAGCCCGGCCCACCTGGCTTTGATGGGCAGCCTGGAGTCCGTGGACCACCTGGACCCAAGGGATCAGGTAAGTGCGTTAATTACACTCAAGGTTTGGGCAAAATTGAGAATTTAAAGATTGCTTCCTGTTTGAAGTTGGAATTTGAATTTGAATCACAGGTAGAGGAACTTATTCATTTGGAATTCAGGGAAATTCCATTCAAGTTTAGCATTGAAATGGAATTTAAAAGACATTCACAATTCAATTCTAAAAGGCACACAAACCTGTTACACTCATCAACTGTGTTTTTTTTTTTAAAATCATAAATGTTTCTGGTGCCTTCAGAAAATGTGAATCAATATGCTAATCAAGCATTTTATTAAAACAATGTAGACATTCAGTATATTGTGTATGTTTATTAGATACAATGAGGAAATCCTAAAAGTGTTAACTTTTCCAATTGATCCACTTAGCTAAAAAGTAATTCTGAAAACTACTGAACGAAAAAGTGCTGAGGTCTTTATCATTGACTATTATTATGTACTGATTCAGTGGAAGACTATTTCAAAGGTGCACCAGGACCCCGTGGACGTCCAGGGAATGCTGGGAAAAAGGGACCAAAGGGTATGACATTGCCAACAAGTTTGCTTAAGCAACGAGTGCAGATGTTAATGTTCCATGTAACTACTAGTTGTATGGTCAAGGTTAAATTTTTAAAGCAAGGTATTTTTGTCATGTTTTGGGAAAACATTTGTTGGTCATTTTTCAGAGCATTAAAAATAATTATCTTTTTCTTCTCTGGACACATATAGTGTTTCATGTTCTATATGTGTTGACGTGTCAGACTTTGCTAATGCTGCTGTCCTTTCTATATGTTTTTATAATTTTACCAGGTGACCATGGGCTTTGTGAATGCCAGATCAAATCTTCTCCGCCTGGTGCTCCGGGCCCCTTTGGTGAGCTTGGTGACTCTGGCATGGCGGGCGAGTGGGGTCAGCAGGGTGATCAAGGTGACCCAGGACCCAGAGGCAATGATGGTGTACCTGTAAGTAGACGTATACCATTTGATTGAGCTCTGTGGCATGCCTTGTTCAGGTCACATGAGATAAAAAAATAAAAAATGCAATTCTGTTCCTCTTGCTTTCTGTAAAACATTTGCAATCATTTTTTCAATTTTTGGAGGGTTTTCCTGGTGCTCGAGGGGAGCCTGGACCCAAGGGGAGAAAAGGAGAGTTGACCGCAGCTACAGTGAAAGGTGAAATAGTCATTCATTATATTACAGATTACAAATAAAATGAAAGCTGAAGGGTGCAAGGGTGTTTCAGTGTTAAAATGCTTTCTCCCATCCCAGCTTAAAATGCAGAGACAACTATAAGTAAACATTTGTAGGTTGATTTCCCTGAAAAATGTTAATACTGTAGCTCTGTGCCACTATCAAAACATAACTCTATTTGTTTGACCATGCCGACCTGCCCGACACAGCAACATTGTCTCAACCAATGGCATGACTTTGGTGTGGGGCTAGGTGTTTTTTGTTTTTTTGTTTTTTTACCAATGGAAGATAGAGGGACTGATCGGGATACCTGTTTGAAAACATTATTTTTGTAATTACGTTTGGTGACACTAATGGCGCAGAAATTGCACACTTCATCTTTAAAAGAATAGATAACAGAGAGGAGGGTATACTTGAGAAAAATATATAATATTTTGTCTATGCTTGTGAAATGTAGGATTAACAGGTGACCCAGGGGACCCAGGTGCTAGTGGTTTCCAAGGAGAGCAGGGGAGTCCTGGGCGTAATGGAGAAAATGGTGCACCTGGTCTGCAAGGACATGTTGTGAGTCCCAAACATACCACTAATCAGAAGGCAGCAACTGCATTGTTGAGTACATATTATGTATAAACATATAGATGTGGTGCCAGTCTTCACCTAATGCATTTATAAAGCTGCTTATCGCAGAGGTATGTCTAACAATGAGGTCTATAATAGCTGCAAATGGTGTAAGCATACCCATATAATGAAATTATACGATATTTAATCAGAATACCTGCCAACTTTTAACTGGACCTCATTAAAGGCTGGATTACACTACACAAATTTAACGCCGATTTCAGCCTATTTTCAGTCGGGCCGCGTTGGTGCCACACAGTCTGCAGATTTTGGGAAAGTCTGAGGCTGAAAAAATTGCATAGTATATGATGGTTACTGACCAAGGTTACTAAAATAAAAATAATCGTAAAAAATATTTAGTATTAGTTTTTGTTGCGATAGGTTTTTAAACCTTTTAAATCCACTATCACCTTAACATGAAGATAGGCAGCGATAGCACTAGCAGATGGCCTATTGCGCTCATTACTAGGGCTGTTCAATACCAGAAATTTGGTAATCAACTCCAATTCCTGGTTTTAAGAGTCAATTCCAGACTAATTTTTTCGAGTATTTTCAGATTCCGAAAAAACAAAAAAAACAAAACAGGAGGTAAAAGTTATATCTCATAATAAACAGCTCACTACAAAGCGTTCTTTGTTCTATTTATAATATCAAGAATGATATTTAGGCCTACTATTAATAGCTCCTTTCTAAATTTAAATCAGGGCCTACATGCACATACCAAAGCACAATGCTTAAAGATAAATTTGAGGGAAGTTTGAGTAGATGCGCCTGTATTTCAAAGAACTATCACATATAATGTTAAAAGCATCATTCAACCTACATTGAAATTGTGCGTTATCACTCATGAGTTTTTGTTATAAATAGGTTTATATTAGAATGTACAGTAATTGTCCACTACCATTTGTACACTGAATAAAATGTGCAAACAATACACACTTCAGTTTTATTTAAAAATCCAGGTTGTTGTACTGGTTTATTTCATACAATCTAAAAAATATACATTTTATAACGTGTATTTACATTATTTTTTATTTTTTATTTATTTATTTTTTATTTCATAAAATTAATTAAAAATAAAATCGTGTCAAATGTAGGCTAATAAAAAAATATATATATGAAAAAGGTTTTAAAACACTGTAAAAATGTGGAGAACGAGTAGAGAAGTGTTAGATTCTTGCTTTTATAAGTGCAGCACATTGATCAATTAAACTTCAACATACTGATTTATGTGAACTGGGAAGCTGACTCAACTCTGCCATCTTCTTGTTGCAGACTTAAGTTGTAACATCGGGGAAAATGTTATTGTATGCCAATTTACAGTCACAAATTTGGCATGTTGATTAAAACTTTAATCCAAAGTAAAATACTGTCAGACTATACAGGTCTGGAAAGCAGATGTATTGAAGGGCTTGTGTGATTGCTTCATACAGATGAACAAACGGAGTGGATTTACAGATGCTGACAGACTACAAAAGACTCAGAGTCAGGTTGATGATCGTTAAGATGCAGTCATTTTATAATCCTTTTTTTTTATTATTGTATTAGTGCTGTTAGGCTTCTGAAATGTGTAGTTCAGTGGTCGAGGAAATAAACGCAGTCTGAAAATATCAACCAGTTTCCCTGAAAGGAATCGACTCCAGCTCGATTCCAATGTTTCAAGTCGATTCTCGATTCCCAACGCCTCAGAATCGATTCTTTTTGGAATAAATTCCCAGCCCTACTCATTACATTAGTCTGGTATCGATTGCAGTGAAGGGAAGATCTCTTATTGCATTGCACGATGATTTGACGATACTTTCATTCTAGTTTTGTAGCAATCCGCTCAGAATCAATCTGGTTACCATGACAACGAATCAAGCGCTTGGCGCTCTCTGCTGCTCTCTGTCATCATCCAACGCAAATGTTGGGGGGGTTGGGGGGGTGACGTTCGCACTCAATCGCCATGCCCTACATGGACAGATTTGACAATTGTGCACCTTCTCTGTGTTTACATCAACGTCTCCCGCTGAACATGTTTTCATGCGCCCCTTCCCGAGAACATAGACAGGGGAGAATACGGTGGAGGATGCCGCCACTGAGGCAAATAGATTGATTTCTGCTTTGCCGAATATTTCCCAAATCCTCAATACAGTTTGAGGGTGAAGTCTCCTGAATTCCGTCTTGGCGGTTTATATATGCCACAACTGTCATGTTGTCTGAGCGAACCAGGACATGACAGTTTGCTGTTTCTGACTGAAAATTCTTTAAGGCTAGAAATGCAGTCGATAGCTCTAGGCGCCGCATGACAACTTGCCCCAGCGCAACACCTCGTTGGTAAAATGCAGGAGGTGTCCATGGTGCTAAAGCAGCTATACAGCGGCGGGATATAGTGATGCGCATGCACCCTTGGCGCCAAGCACGTCGTGGCACATGGTGCTTCAGCCAGCACTCAAGAGGTCTCATGTGTAAGAGACCTAATGGAATGATGATGGATGCCGCTGCCACAAATCCCATTGCTTTCTTAAACAGCTTCAGTGGAAGTGTTCTCCCCAGTTTGAACTGAGACAGACACTGTAGAATGGCTGAAGCAGTAAGTCACTGTGCTGGCATAACAAAGTCTCTGATTGCACCAGTAACAGCCAATCGTCGAGGTAGTTCAAGATGTGTACGCCGCTTAATCTCGGAGGGGCGAGAACCACATCGATGCACTTTGTGAATGTGCGAGGAGCCAGAGACAGTCCGAAGGGCAGGTCTTTCAATTGATATGGTGTTCCCTCGAACGCTGATCTCAAAAACATCCTGTGATGTCATAAAATTTGAATATGAAAGGACGCATCCTTCAGATCTATCGAATCAAACTAATCATGTGGGCGTACATGTGATTTAAAATCCATTTCTGAATGAGTAATAATTTTGAATGGGCGCTTTATGAGTGCACGATTTAAATGTCTCAGATCCAGGATTGGCCAAAGTCCACCGTCTTTCTTTGGAACAAGAAAATAACGGCTGTAAAACCCTTTTGGTGCTTGAAAATTTGACAATCTCTATAGCGTTTTTCACAATGAGATTGTGTATTGCAGCTCGTAACACTGGCGGGTCTTCGGGTGAAACCGTGGAAGACAGAACGCTGTTGAAATGGGTGGCCGGCGTGCAAATTGGATCGTATAACCATGTTCGATTGTTGTTTGCACCCATTCTGAAATATCCGTTAGGGCTCACCACGCATCCGCATAATGGGACAGAGGGCAATTTGGTTTGCTCACTGGATGAAATGATGTGATGCTCACTATAGGGCAGCGGTTGCAATTAATGTGTGTGCTTTTGAAGAGGAAAAGGGCTCTTTTTTTGAGAATGTGTGAGCATCTTGTGCATTTGCAATGAGTGCTGTATTCTTTTTTGCACTTATTGCATTTTTTATTGCATTTATTTGAGTGCAAGACACAGAAACAACATTTTGAACAATATTGTGAACAACAATATTCCTTTCCCAGTGTCAAACAGTGTTTTGTGTCTCCAGTCGAGCCTTTTTTAGAGCAGACCTGGAGGGATCCACAGGCTTTGCTTTCCGCTTCAAAGGGTTGTGCCTGTCAGGAGCGATTTGCTGCGCATGCTGATACGCAGGTGCCGGTGAGGCAGCAGGTATGGGGCTTTTAGTCGGGTGCTGGATCGAAACAGAACAAACAGCTGTGATATACTCCATTTGGGCATAAAGTGTCTCATAGCCTGTGACTGCTGCTGAGTCGCGACTTAACGCTCAGCAAACTTATTCACAGATCCGCCAAAGAGGCCAGCTGGAGACACTGGAGCATCCAAAAGAGTGGCTTTTTCCTTATCACTAATTTCTGTGAGGGTCAACCATATATACCGATCCAGAAATGCCAGGTTGCCCATGGACTTGCTGATGGCCTGCGTAGTGACTTTCGTGGCATGCAGCGTTAAGTCTGTTGTGGTGCGGAGCTCTTTGAATGTCTCTGGATCGAAGCCGTGCTCATACATTTTCCTGAGGAGCTTGGCTTGAAATACCTGGAGCACCGCCATTGTGTGGAGTGCTGATCCATCTTGTCCTGCCGCTGAGTAAGCTTTTCCCACCAGTGCTGACTTTTGTCGACACAGTTTGGAAGGATGTATGGGGTGTGATTTCCACGGCCTGTTACTCACTGGGCAGAGGTGTGCCGCTACTGCCTCCTCCACATGGGGTAATTGGGCATAACCATTTTCTTCCCTGTGATCCACATTAAAGAGGATGGCGTCACTGCGCGAGCACATCAAGAAGGGCGTATGCCAAGACTTAGTTCGTTATGAACTTCGGGGAAGAATGGGGCAGATTTGCGGGACGCTGCCGTTTGACGGCGTCCGGACTGCAGGAACCATTCATCAAGGCGAAACTGTTCAGGTTCCTCTGAGGGAGACAACTCGAGGTGAAGCTCTTCAACCGCCCTTGTAAGGATGCAGAGCATCTCCCTGTCAGTGGTGCATGCACGTTCCTCTCCCTCGCTGGGGGAGGGGTGGCAGCATCATCCACTGATCATCCCCAGCGTCAGAACAGCTGCACGTGACGAGGCCACCCGCTCTTTCAGAAGGTCGGAGCTCGTCTCGCACATAACGTATCTGAAAACATGCACTTTGGAGAGGTTTAGGGGCTCGCGGGGCGTGTGCCGCCACGAGGACCACATCAAAGTCATCCTGCTCGACCTCACGGCCCCGCCGTGCCTCCTTGTGTAAATCCTCTGGTATCACAGAAGAGGCGGTTGGAGGGCTCATGAGGCTGAATTGTCCCTCAGAACGAGGGTGATTCATGAGCGAATCATTTTGAGACTCATGCCCTCGCAGGGAGGACAGTCTGTCTCTATGAGAGCTGACTCTGCGTGGGCACAGCATGTGCCTCTCGCACAAGGAACACTTATGGAACAACATCTTTAAAAAGACGTGAACACGTAAGTGACTCTTTTAGATATATAAATTAATATACAGTTGTGCTCAAAAGTTTGCATACCCTGGCAGAAAGTGTGAAATTTTGGCATTGATTTTGAAAATATGACTGATCATGAAATATATGTCTTTTATATAAGGATAGTGATCATATGAAGCCATTTATTATCACATAGTTGTTTGGCTTCTTTTTAAATCATAATGATAACAGAAATCACCCAAATGGCCCTGATCAAAAGTTTACATACCCTTACATGTTTGGCCTTGTTACAGACACACAAGGTGACACACAGGTTTAAATGGCAATTAAAGGTTAATTTCCCACACCTGTGGCTTTTTAAATTGCAATTAGTGTCTGTGTATAAATGGTCAATGAGTTTGTTAGCTCTCATGTGGATGCACTGAGCAGGCTAGATACTGAGCCATGGGGAGCAGAAAAGAACTGTCAAAAGACCTGCGTAACAAGGTAATGGAACTTATAAAGATGGAAAAGGATATAAAAAGATATCCAAAGCCTTGAAAATGCTAGCCAATACAGTTCAATCACTTATTAAAAGTGGAAAATTCAGGGATCTCTTGATACCAAGCCAAGGTCAGGTAGACCAAGAAAGATTTCAGCCACAACTGCCAGAAGAATTGTTCGGGATACAAAGAAAAACCCATAGGTAAACTCAGGAGAAATACAGGCTGCTCTGGAAAAAGAGGTGTGGTTGTTTCAAGGAGCACAATACGATGATACTTGAAAAAAAATTAGCTGCATGGTCAAGTTGCCAGAAAGAAGCCTTTACTGTGCCAATGCCACAAAAAAAACCTTGACATGCCTCACAGCTTCTGGCACGCTGTAATTTGGAGTGACGAGACCAAAATAGAGCTTTATGGTCACAACCATAAGCACTATGTTTGGAGAGGGGTCAACAAGGCCTATAGTGAAAAGAATACCATTCCCACTGTGAAGCATGGTGGTGGCTCACTGATGTTTTGGGGGTGTGTGAGCTCTAAAGGCATGGGGAATCTTGTGAAAATTGATGGCAAGATGAATGCAGCATGTTATCAGAAAATACTGGCAGACAATTTGCATTCTTCTGCACAAAAGCTGCGCATAGGACGCTCTTGGACTTTCCAACACGACAATGACCCTAAGCACAAGGCCAAGTTGACCCTCCAGTGGTTACAGCAGAAAAAGGTGAAGGTTCTGGAGTGGCCATCACAGTCTCCTGACCTTAATATCATCAAGCCACACTGGGGAGATCTCAAACAAGTGGTTCATGCAAGATGACCAAAGACTTTGCATGACCTGGAGGCATTTTGCCAAGATGAATGGGGAGCTATACCACCTGCAAGAATTTGGGGCCTCATAGACAACTATTACAAAAGACTGCACGCTGTCATTGATGCTAAAGGGAACAATACACAGTATTAAGAACTAAGGGTATGCAGACTTTTGAACAGGGGTCATTTCATTTTTTTCTTTGTTGCCATGTTTTGTTTTATGATTGTGTAATTCTGTTATAACCTACAGTTGAATATGAATCCCATAAGAAATAAAAGAAATGTGTTTTGCCTGCTCACTCATGTTTTCTTTAAAAATGGTACATATATTACCAATTCTCCAAGGGTATGCAAACTTTTGAGCACAACTGTATATTTATATTTATATCACACAATATACAATACACAATTGCTTTGTAAGGATACACAAACCCTGCCGAAACACTGCTGGGAATCAGGATGCTGAGGCCCGTTCACCAGCAAAGCATCAATCAGCGAGGCAGTGTGATGTTCGCCGGTGCACTGCAGGGGAGCGGAAACTCTCTTCCCGTGAAGATTAGAAGGTAGAGGGCTTCTAGACAAGATGATCGCTGTCTTGAAAGAAGAAATTCTGAGGAAATGGTGTTTGTGCACCTGTTTTTATAGCGGACAGTTTCACGCCAAAACTGGCAGGGCTCAAACACCATAGCCAATATTAGAATATTGGCGTTATTGTAGAGAGGTTTCAACTAGATCGTTGAAGAAGGCACTCCCCATATGCATTACTACGCAATATCGAGTGTATTGAGTCGTACGGGAAACCGTAGACTTTGTCAATTCTAACCAGTCTGGCCATTCTCTGTTGACCTCTCTCATCAACAAAGCATTTCCATCCACAGTACAGCCGCTCACTGGATTTTTTGTTTTGTTTTTGGCACCATTCTGAATAAATTCTAGAGACTGTTGTGTTTGAAAATCCCAGGAGATCAACAGTTACAGAAATACTCAAACCAACCCCTCTATATATATATATATATATATATATATATATATATATATATATATATATATATATATATATATAAAATATATTTGCATGTATCGCGAACCCCTCATGTGTCCCAGTTTGAGACATTCAAAATCTGGTCACCCTATAGAAAACACACTAGCCGTGTCTGGGACTTCAATTATGACACATTTGAACCTTTATTGGAATGACTGTTCATTGTGTTGCCAATGCATGATGTTAAAGCAAAGAGAACAGAAACAATATAATATCCAGTAATTTATTCTGACTTTCTCTCTCTCTCTCCCCCCCCACACATACACACACACACAGTCTTTTCACTCATTCTGTCTTATACCGTCAATCAGTGATTTGTTTTACATTTCACTTGTAATTGGTATAGAGTTTTGTTTGTTGTTCAGTTTTCAGAGTTGCGACAAGACTTACTTTCTCATGTCAAATGCACTAAAGAGGACTTTGTGGTTAAAGTTCGGTAAAAAAGAAGCATTTTTAAATCAGAATGTGTTTTCTTGTACTGTAATATCATTAATGAAATTCACTTGGTCTTATTAAAATTACGATTTTTAATATTATAAGTATTATTTACAAACTGTACATTTGGGTGTCCAGCTATACGACCCACGTTGCACGAATGCCTGTTTTCCCCATTCTATATGCATCACTTGATATAAAAACTAAATGTAATGAAAAACTAAAACTAAACTAAAGCTAACAAAGAACTAACACACAAAACAAAAACTAAACTAAATTGGAGCAAAAATTTTAAAACAAAATAGAAATAAAAACTAAATTTAAAACTATTATAACCTCTTACCCTCTGACTATGATTCCATTTAAATCGAGGACATAAAATGTGTTTTACATTTTTAACCCTCCTGTGGTGTACTGGTAATTTTTGACCTGTTTAAGAGTTAAAAACAGTGGTCAAAGTGCTTTTGGGTTATCCTCAACATCGACTAAATGAATTAATTATATATATATATATATATATATATATATATATATATATATATATATATATATATATATATATTACACACAAAATTAAGGTTTTTGTAATATTTGCTTATATTTATGGAATGTCAAACATTCGCCCGCACCTGTTATGTTCTGATCAAATCTGATCCGGGGTAAATACTGCTGAGGGCTTTTCACACTTGAAATCGGTAACCCCTGGTTATTCTAAACACCAGGTAAATGGAATCCTGGGTTATCCTGTTTCATGTTTCACACTGTTCATACTTAACCCTGTATTCATTTTAATCCTGGGTATTCATGTTCCGATGTTTCACACTGTACACTCGTAAACCCCAGGTTAGCATTCTTATTTGCATATTTGCTGTGTCGATAACAATGATTGGACAAATGCAGCTTGTGATGGACACAACCTGTCAGTGGAGCTGCTCTCCTCTTCTTTGAAATGTCGCCAAGCAAATCAGCTTTTTTTGTCTTTCGTCTTCTGAAATATGCCACAGAAACACTGAATACTGTCTCTTCATCACGGCAGTTATCATGTTTGCCACTACTGTTTGACACTACCAGATTCCCTCAGACGGAGAAGGTAAACAGCGTGATAAGTTTCAGCTATGGTACAAAGCACATGAATATTTAATGAGGTAAATACTGAGGCTTTTTTTGATCGGTTATCTGTTGCTAAACAACTTTCTGAAACATTCTAACACCACATCGTTTCACAGTATATACCTTTGGCACCGCAACGTGGGGTTAACCCCGCAACTGCGGCGCTAACCCTGCTCCAGAGTGGTAAAAAGTGGTGCCAACACCCTTACAAAATTACAAGTGTGAAAACTTTGCTTTACCTGGGGTTAAAAGCAGGGTTTAGAATGAAGATAACCTGGGGTTAAGCGCAGCGTGAAACGCCCTCAGGTTTTCAATGCAGCTGTGAAGCTTCTCTTGAGTGAAGAGTGTCACTATCTCTGTAACTTTCTCTCTCACACACACACACACACACACAAAAGCCTGTTGTACCATATTTGATAAACTAATTTCAAAATTATTTTTCTATAAAATAATTAATGAGTTTTAACCAAGTACAAGCTGCTTCAATTCATCAAATACTCATTTTGAAATATCAGTAATAATATAAAATGATGTAAAGCAGGGGTCGGCAACCTATGGCACGCATGCCAGAGGGGTAATCACGCCAACAACAGCGAGAGAGGAGTAGACTAGTTTATTTG
This sequence comes from Myxocyprinus asiaticus, assembly GCF_019703515.2. Taxonomy (NCBI): domain Eukaryota; kingdom Metazoa; phylum Chordata; class Actinopteri; order Cypriniformes; family Catostomidae; genus Myxocyprinus; species Myxocyprinus asiaticus. Next base: position 13,248,264 of record NC_059354.1, on the reverse strand, counting down.
AAAATATATGAAAATATGAAATTCCACACCTGCATTCCAATCTACTTCTTAATGTAGTCCTTCCTCATGATCACACAGTGTGTTTTCATCAGCTGAATGGGAGGCTAAACAAAAAGTTAAAATGTGATGAGACTCGAACTGCACATGCAAGCCATTCGCGCCATCACAAGCCGATCAACTATTTAGCCCTTTTCGATGAATCGCACCTGCAAAATCCTAAAACTTTATTTCCACAGCACAGCCATTGACCAGGAAAATATAAAATGGCACTCCAAGTCAACAATTTTGCCGACCCCTGATGTAAAGGCTTTAATAAATCATGTATCAAATATACTATGCATAGCTCTATAGGATTAACATTTTCAGACATTACACACACCTACACATACTGCCAAAACTGTGTTTAGTGCACACATGACACACACATAGTCAGTTATTTCTAGTTTAACTGCACAGTGTTGATTTGACAATGCTGGCAAAGTATTGAATCACAGTAATAAATGCTCTTTTTTACAATATTCCGATTGTTGTAATTTTGCTAAATATAAACCATGATTTAGTTTTTCTTTCAAACAGATCAAATTTGTAAGTAATCTAAGTATCAGCTTATTTTACGTAATGTAAATCCTTACAGTAAAGCTAAGGATTTCTGTATATTTCTATACACGAGTAGTACCACAACTGACATATAGTTGGCACTTATTCCTTTTAAAATGATACTATGTAAGCCTGTGTTCAGTGTGAAAACATGTAGGTAAACCTATGCCAGTTTTCATGTTCATAATTTATAGATGAGTGTGCTGTATATCTAATATAAATCTATTGAACTCTATATGGGTAATTTCTGACCTGAACATCACAGATGTTATTATTTTTAAACATAACAGAAGGGTTAAGCCAACTATTCATGACTACAGTGGAAATCTCGTAGTGTATGATGGACTCCAGGACTCAAATCTGAAGTCATGTGATAAGCAGCTAATGCAAATTGACCACGCAAGTAAAACAGAGATGCAGAAGAAGCACTCTAGTGGAGTTCGACTTTTAACGGCACTCTCCTCAAACACGCATTCTAGTCACTCTAGAGGTCATACTGACCGTGTCTTCCCACCCAGTTTAGCATACCCTGCTAAAAAATCCAGCATTGCTGGTCACCAGCTTAAGTTTTGTTTGTGTGCTGATCCCCTAGCATGGCATGCTGGTGTGCTGGTGACCCTACCAGGCTTTTTTATTTGCTAAACCAGCTTCACCTGAAAGACTATGATGGTTGGGTTGGTTTTGCTGGTGAAAAGCAAGGCTATGCTGGTCCACCAGTTAGACCAGGACCAAATCTGCCACATTAACCAGCATTAACCATGGGAATTTCATGCTGGTTAAGATGGATTTTTTTAGCAGGGTAGTGTAACAGCAACAACAATAAAAAGTTCCCATATCCATGTTTGTTTACATAATTTATGCATCTCCTAGAGCGGAAGGACTTGTGTTTCTGCATGCCTTTGTGATCAGATCGGATCAACTTGACTGTCGAGTAGTGTGTGATCACAAGTCCTTTGGTGTGTTGCCCAGTTTTTGTCTGTAGCAATTTCAAGTCGCTAAGTGCTGCCTAGTACTTATAAAATCTGTTCAAACTTTAAAAGTTGTGTTGTGTAATCCAGCCTTAAGAAATATTATTTTTTCCTGCCATATTTGTGTATTTATTCCATATTCCAGCAGGGGCTAACTCAACCATGCTAACCAGCTACAATTGCACCCCCCCCCCCCCCCATATTCCTGCAGGGAGAAGGTCCAGTAGGGGAGCCTGGAGAGAAGGGCTACCCGGGACGGCCGGGTCTCCCAGGTTTAACAGGCCCAGCTGGGGAACCTGGTCAAGTTCTCGGAGCAACCAAAGGTACAAAGGGCCTTCCTGGAGATGAAGGAAGAATTGGTATTGATGGAAATCCAGGGTTGCCTGGCGCTTCAGGTATGAAAATATACTGAGATTCCTCTCAATCTGTTCTACACTTTCACCCCTTTTATCACATAAAGTGGACTACAAAAGTCTGAGCCCACTAGTGGGAATGCTTCTGTTTTGCATTTTTCTAATTCTTTTTTTACACCACAAATTATATCAGTAAAACTTTTTGAGTAAAAAGTTAAAATTTGAATATTAATGAATTTCAAAATATTATTATTTGGTTTGTCCCCCCTTTTGCTTTAATGACAGCATGCACTCAAGCTGGCATGATAGACTCCATATGTTTGTGCAAAACTTTATACTTAATGTTTTACTAGCATGATATAAGAATGTTCCAATGAGCATCTTGTGGGGTCCAATGGAAGCAAGAAAATCTGACCTTTTGTACAAAAAAAGTCTTTGGTGTATATGGTAATTGATCAATGGCCAATGTCGCAAATTTGCTTACATTTTAATATTGGCAGAAATAGTGCATAAATTGAAATAAAATCTTTAAATTACATCATAGTTCTTTCTTTTGCACAGTTCCTGCTATACATTGCATTCTGTTGAACTTTTGGACTACATTTATTTCCTTCGGGACAATATGCCAATACTGAATGAATTATTATTTTTATTTTTTTATTTTTTTTATGAGCAAGCAATTGCAGCAATCTATTGTATTCTGTACCTGTTTTTGTTTTTGTTTTTTAGCCTGTCTTTACATACTGTATCTATCTTACATCTGTTTTATAGGGGCCTGTAGCACAGAAGAGGAGTGGAATATTGCAGGTAGCTGGATTGGTGGAATCGCTCAAATCTACTTCAAGATCTTTCTCATGTCTTAGTACCTCATCACAGTCAATCCACCATGCATGGTCACTAATAACCATACTTTGGCATTGTTAACCATTTCATTTGTTTGTTTGTGTGTTGTGTTTTTTTTTTGCAGGCATCTTAATAGTACTTGCAAGGCAAAACTATATTGATATTCCTCAAAGAACGATTAGGGTGTAAGCCCTCTAACACTAAGTATTAAACTTCTGCAGTTGATTAAGACCAAAATGCTATAGACTCCATTCAAACTTTATTTTGTAGATCATTTTAACATTAGGTGTGCTGTCTATTTTTTATTTTTATTTTTTTTGTGCTGTTAAAGATTCGTTTTAGAATAAGTTTGAAAAGCTCAACTGATTGCGATGTTGGCATCATATTTGCATAACACATTTTGTTGTTCTTTCTTACATATATTTGCATACTAATTTGTGATTGGTCTTGTCTTCCTTGCTTATATTTAACTAATTAACCTTTACAGTATAAGATAAAACAAATAAATATGTTTTCAGAATCTACCAGCATTCAGTCCACCATTATATGTAGGGAATTTGCATAATGGTTAGTTTATGGCTTTAAGCTTATGCCTGTGTCATTTTCCAACCATTAATGCTAGGAATTTAGCTCAAAAAGGAAATGAACGATTGATTCAGGGAAAATTAAAAGAAACAATGTTTACGTCTGATCAAAGTCTTCAGCCAGCGATGAGTTGATCAGAACATACGATTAATTCTTACAGTAATACTACTTTCATGTCCGTTGAAAATAATATCACAAATAGATTGAAATACTCTTTATGAGCATGTAGCTTTTAGGATCGACAGATTTCAAGGGACCGATATGAATTTATCAAATACACAGTCAACTTCTCTGTGAATACAAACTACACTTTATTAACTAATCTGCAACATAAAACTAAACTAACACATAGACAAACAAACACAAGCTGGTGAGTGAGCTTTAATAAAAGATGAAATGGAAATTATCTGTAACAGAATAATGAACTTTATGTAGTCTATAGACCATGCCTTGAGAACCATTATTACATAAATAAGTATGCTTCAATTTGCAATCAGGTAAGAAATTGTTTATAAAACACCAGCACTTTCAGCAAAAGTTTGGAGGTTTGTACTTGTGTAAGTTGCATTGCTTTGGGTCTTTGTCTGTTGCATCAATGTTTTGGAATTCTGTTGAAGATAGTGGATGCCGTATAATGGAATGATGATGAGAGCTCCTCGGAACTTTGCATTCCGAGCTTTCCTGAACTCTACATTGTGTGGGATCTGGGAAGAGGGGCGCCGAAGAGAAGCGAAGCCAGCCGAAAAAGAGCGAAAAGTAGAGAGGGCTGAAATTGTCAGGCTGGTCTTTTAGCCTGTTCTGTTTGGTCACACCCTGAAGAGACTCTTAGGCTGTCAGAGTTGGCTTTTGAGATACCATGTGGTCATCTCTATCCTCCCCTCAGGATAATTAATTTACAACCCATTTTTCTCAGTTTTCAGCTCAAAAAGTGAACATTTTAATCATGAATTTCATAAGAGAACTATAACTGCAAATAACCCCAAAATACTTCACACCATCATCCTGGTATTTAAGAGACAATAAATTACATGCCAAACACTTGTACTTTCTTATTAAATTACAGTTATATTTCAGTTATAATGCATGATAAAAAAAGTCCTAATAGTTTGTTAGTTTTAAATACATTACTCATTATGAAAAACATATTTGTCAGGATTATCATCTGCATAGGATGCATTTGTCATTTTGTTAAGTATAATACTACACATGGCTGTGTATTTGGATAGTAGTGAAATAAGTAAAGTCCAAAGTCAAATGTTCATGAATTAAAGCTTCATGTGAGATGGTGAGCCAGAAACATGCCTCAGGATTAGTATAATAATTTTAAGTGTAGAGAGTTGGTTATACTGAAGAACAATGGAGGCCTTAGTTCTGTGATTTCACGGTGGCCAAATGACCTTATCAGTCATTTGATGAATTAGGGTTTATGTGATTAACAGCAAAGACAGAGGAGCTTCGCTGTGCTTCCCCCACAGTTAGGATTTGCCAGATGCGACAAACTCAGACTTGTTGGCACTGGAAGATGTTCTGTGTGGAATTGTTCAATTTCTCTTAGTTTACCTCAGCCTCAAAGTACTACATATTCCCCCCTCTTTAGCATCAAAGTTCGAAGTAGAAACATCAGCGATCACTGGAAAACAGGCAGAAGAAGCAGACAAACACAACAAACAACAAGACAACACCTCCATCAATGGCTAAAAGACTGGTGCAGAGTTAATGGATTGTTTGGTAATAGTGTTCTAGCGTTAATATGTTTCTTGGGGCATTGCGGTACTATTTGGAGTCTTCTGTGATGTGTCAGGTTTTGGAGTCATCTGTAATTATGTTTTGAGATTGGGGAACCAGTGTATTGTTTCAATGAGACTGGAGTGAATTGTCATGAATATGAGCAAATACTTGTGAAGCTGTGTCGACTGGAAGTCAGTTCGATTAGTAGGGTTCTTTCCTCCTTGTTTCTGTTGCTATTCAGAACCACAGGTGAAGGAATACCTGTTTAAAAACAAGAAAAAAAAACTGAGAGGTTGAGTGCTGTTTGGTGCTCTTCACTCTTGAAGTACCGGAAGGATAAGTCATAAATGTGAAGGATCGCATCCTTATGGACATTGATCCATGAGGTTCGATTGGGTAACATAATGCAGTAATTTTCTTTCTATTTGGTTGGGACTGTTTCTTGTCCATAATATCATGGCTTATTCGCACGAGGCTTTCTGAGTACTTGTTGAATTCATGGTGGCTCGTGAACGAAAAGCGTAAGGAGTCAGTACTGATATAGTGCCATTTACTTTTCTTACTTGTTCATTAAATTGGCTTAGCAGTTTGATTTCTTTATCAAGAGGAATGGGTGTTTCCTATATGTTTTTGGGTGTAAATTGTACACAACTAGTGTTGGGTGGCTAGGGTTTACTAATGTGAATTTAGTGTGGGGTAGTTTGGGTATAATGTACCTTAAACTAGGATGCCTTGCCTATTAGGAAAACTAACATTCTTTGACACCAGTGGATTTTCTTCACTCATTGCAGAAAAAACTAGCTTTGCTGTGATGCCATGTATCTTCCAATGCCAGCCCTTGGTTTTGATTGATGGGGCCTGAGACTGACAATGTATTGTGGGCTTTTCTTGAGTCAATCCTTTGTTTGACATAAGCCTTGTGTGCTAAGTCACGTAGTTGTCGAGCCGTCATTGTGCGAGGACAGGCTGTGATTCGTAGATGGTAGCTCACCATGGGATGTATGTTTCTGTGGAAGAGACTTTTGAAGACTCTTTCTTCATCCATCTCATGTTCGCTTCGAGACCTGAAGTAGGCTTGCTGGAGTCGGTGTTAATATGCTTGTACAGTCTCTTGCCAACTCTGTTTGGTGTTCAGGGTGGTAAACAGTCCTTGTTCAGACTCTGGGTTTGAAAATTATTTTATCAGGGCCTTTTGCAGAAGTTGGTAGTCAGACTTTGTGTGGGCTGACTGTCTGTCAAGAAAACTTTGCACCTCAAGACTGGATGTTATCCATAGTAGATAAAATGTTTGTTCCTTCCATCGTATGCCAGCTTTTGATTGGAGTATGCTGCTCTGTAGGGCAGGGGTGATGCTCTGGGACATCTGTCCATCTCGCCTTAATTCAAAGGAGTGCTTCAGTTCGTCTCTGACCATGTTGAGCTCATCTTTGGTGAGGTCAAGTTGTTGGGTCAGGGTTTAATTTGGTTCTGGGCATTTCCAGATGCCCTTCCAAGGCCTTGAATCTAGAGTTATTTTCCTTTTGAGTTCAGCTAGGGCATGGTCCAGTTGCAATGCAGTGTGCTGGAGTTTATTTTCCAGTTCCTCCTGGATGGCCTTTGCTTGCTGCTCACTGTGCTTAGCAGCTGCCAGTGCTTTCAAGCTTTTCAATTTCTTTCATTGTCTCTCGCTTTAGTTCATCGGATGCTTAGTGTCGAGCTTGGGCTTCCATTCCTAGCAGGTCTTTGCGGCACTGGGCATGTGTTAGCTCCTTTTGAGTCATTGTGGTCAGCAGCTTTAAGTCGTTTACTTCCTGTTTCATATGGTCAGCGTTCTTGCCGCTCAGTTTCATCTGGCCTATGATGTTGTGAGAACAAAATTTAAATGTAACTCAATCGATCATTGAGATACAGTATTTTAGTTTGATGACACGAGTGTGATGGAGGGAGAAATATTTAACAAATGCAAAGTAAGGAAGAGACCAAAGGTGTGTGTTAAGTTTGAGGCATAAATTACAAACACAAGCTGTATTTAATTGTAAGAAGCCACGGGATGTTAGCCGCTAACCTATAATGCTATGGCTATAGATTAGTCTTTCAATGTAAGACCGCTAACCCCAGAAAGCTTAGCTATACTGGCTGCTTTGTTGACAACATGTCGACAGCAGGTTGCACATGTGCAGTGAAGATTTGCACAGGAAATTTCTCTTAGTACTTCCCATAAACTCTCGTCATCATAGCAACACCAAGACCATTTCGTTACAAGCAAATATAACTTCAAGCAAGTTTTGCAGAGATTGAGATTAATCTCTAATGAAACGGCAGATCTAATGATCTCGGCGGATCTTAACTTGTCGTGCCAGTTTCTCTGGACACACACATATCAAGCAGGATTTCTTACTGCCGATACACCGTTTTACTGTAAATCTCTAGCATGATCAAGCATTTATTAAAATTACACTCGTGCACTGATGCACAATGGTACAAGAGATATTTATCATTTGTTCAGCGAGCAGGCACAAATGTGCGACCATCAATACTTCAGTGATTAAACCACAGACAGTTAAGATAGCCAAGTTGAATGCACTGGAACATCTCAATTTCATCAATCTAGCCATAAAATAAGGCAAATTAGGAAGAGGTAGAGAAACATCGCTCATCTCTTTACCCTTACCACACTGCAGGAGATTTCTTCATCCTGGCAGGGGGAAATTTTAAGCTCCTTTCTTGGAGTTTTCACTTTAACTGTAGAGTTAAATCCTATTTCTGTGCTATTTTAATGAGTGCTGAAGGCAGCGTTAAAGCTTTCAATCAAAAAAGGGAGGAAAATATGAGCTCTAACTTTTTTCATTGTCATAACAATCCAGCACACAATACATACGTCACACATGCGTCACTGTAGAGTAGTCTTCTCTTCTCTGTTCTGTTTCTGATCTGTTACTCATATTCAAAGAAGAGAATGATTGTGTAATATGATAAATAATATCAGTTTCCACCATTGAGATCTACCCGAATTCTCCACCATTGTAGGATAAAACAAATAAATATTTTGTTTTCAGAATTTACCAGCAATCAATCCACCCTTATATGTAGGGACTTGCTTATATAGTTTGTTTTGGAATTACATTCTTGCACCAATTATATGTAGGGAATTTGCATAATGGTTAGCTTATGGCTTTAAGCTTATACCTGTGTCATATTCCAACCATTTTTGCAACGAATTATGGTATGTAAAGGAATTAACAATTGAAAGTAGTATTACTGTAAGAATTAATCTTGCACTCCGATCAACTCATTACTGGCCGAAGACTTTGATCGGACGTAAACACTGGTTCTTTTAAGATTCCCAAAATCAATCGTTAATACCCTTATTGAAATTCCTTGCATTATTGGTTGGAAAATGACGCAGGCATAAGCTGAAAGCCATAAGCTAAACATTATGCAAATTCTCTATATATAATTGGTGGAGGAACACAATTCCAAAACCAACTACTGTATATAGCAAGTCCCAACATATAATGGTGGATTGAATGCTGGTAGATTACGATTTATTAGGATTTGTTTTATCCTACAACAGCCACTGTTGCACTGCACAGTGATGTACTGCTGTGTTCATATTGTGTTGGAATTACTCTAATTATGAGATGGCAACTCTGAGACTGTACTTCTAGCTGTTAATGTCCTCCGACTCAGAAATTATTTGTTTCTATGGCAACGCTCTTAACTCCAAGGTGCGGCCTAGTTGTTGATGACAGCAAAATATTTAATTACAACATTAATTCACTAATTTAGCTCTAGATGTTCATACACAATGTTTAAGAACAAAGCAAGCACACCAGGCAACACTGGCTATAATGTTACCTTTAAATGTTGAGGGCTCTTCCATGGGCAATTTACTTCTCCAGGTTTGGAATGCTGAAGCAAACTGAGGAAGGGTTAATGTAAAAATGTTTTATAAAATTCAGAGTACTTATAATTATGAGTTCAGTCAAGCATGAATGTTTTCTACTTGTCTAAACTCTTAATTACTGTTTGGACGTGATGTGAACACAGGATAATATTTGTAACTTTACAACTCTATAAGCCTATTGTGTAATTGTGGTCTTTTATTTTCTTGTCTTTGATGTTTGTTTGTTTTTTCAGGTGAGTGTTTTAGAGTCCCTGGGCCTCCAGGAGAAACAGGGCTGCCTGGCATTCCTGGGTTGGATGGATTTAATGGTAATTTATTTTAACCTTGTGACTGTGTAAAACTTGAAATTTTTGTATCTCTGTTTAAATGTTGTCCTTCCACCTCTGTGTGCTCTAGGAGTTCCAGGTCCCAAAGGATTACCAGGTCTTTCTGGAGAACATGGGACCAAAGGAGAGCAAGGTGAACCAGGAAGAGGAGGTCCTCCTGGACCGATGGGTAAGTAATAGAAGGGTTAGCCCATCCGATAGTATAGGTTATATAGGCTGTCATCTTGGGCCGTGACATGTTAGGAGGGGCCCCATGGGGTGGTCCTTAATAAATGAATAGGTCTTAACTTATGATGCAAAGACACTTAATGCCCAATCTACACTTATAGTAAACAGTGCATCACACATTTTGATTTACATGACCTCGCCAAGGGCTCCATAAACACTTGGGCAGGCCCTGGTTACCTGCTTGTATTTTATTATTCTTATGTTCACTTTAGCCCTGTCTGTTTGCTTTTCTCAGCTCTAATAATCTGATTTGGGCCAATTAGGTTCAGTTGGATTTCGAGGGGACTATGGACATCCTGGCTCCAAAGGTGAAGAAGGACCTCCAGGCCTCTCTGGGAAGCCAGGTTTGGATGGTGCTTTAGGGGTGAAGGGTGAACATGGTGAAGTTCTAGGGGCATCTACTGGAGCCCCTGGAGAACCGGGACTGCCAGGACAGAGGGGTGCTATTGGCCTTCCAGGAGACCCAGGCCCAAAAGGACACTCAGGTGAGAACCTCATCATTAGACAGGACCTTCCAACTTAGCTTTCACAGTCAGTTTATATTTAAGGCTTGGGAAACGTTTTTCTGTGTGCCGTTATATGTTGTTTACGGTCGGACGCACTAGCCTTTTAAAGTATACTCTTTTGAACGCAAGACAGTACAGACACGTTTGCCCCATACACTCTACAACTTCTTTGTGGTACTCTTTAGTACAGTCAACGCCAGTCTCATGTAGACAACACGCAAAGATGTTGACTGTCCACGTGTCTATAAAAACTGGGATGCACACTACAAAATTTGCATAGATTTACATTTACATTTATTCATTTGGCAGACGCTTTTATCCAAAGCGACTTACAAGAGAGGAAAACATAAGTGAATCATCTTAGGAGACAGTGGTATGAAAAGTTCTGTATTACAAAGTATCACTAGCATCATAATAGTATTCAAAACAGAATAAAGTGTTTTTTTTAATGACTGGTTAAGTGCTCATGGAAAAGATGTGTTTTTAGTCATTTTTTGAAGACAGAGAGTGAGTCAGCTTCACGGATGGAGTTGGGAAGGTCATTCCACCAACGTGGTATGATGAAGCTGAAAGTCCGGGAAGTGTTTTGGTGCCTCTTTGTGTTGGTACAACAAGGCGACATTCCTTTGCCGACCGCAGACTTCTAGTGGGCGTGTAGCTCTACATAAATGATTTTAGGTATGCTGGAGCAGACCCAGTAACTGTTCTGTATGCCAGCATCAGAGCCTTGAATTTGATACGTGTATCAACCGGTAGCCAGTGGAGAGAGACAAGGAGTGGTGTAACGTGCTCTCTTTGGTTCATTAAAGACCAGACATGCTGCTGCATTCTGGATCATTTGGAGAGGTCTAGTTGCACATGCAGGGAGGCCTGCAATGAGAGCTTTACAGTAGTCCAGTCTAGTTATGACAAGTGACTGGACAAGCAGTTGTGTGGCATGTTCAGAGAGGAAGGGTCTTATCTTCCTGATATTGTAGAGTGTAAATCTACATGATCTTGCGGTCTTTGAGATGTGGTCTGTGAAATTTAGTCTGTTGTCGATGGTTACCCCTAGATTTCTGACCGATTTGGAAGGCGTTACTGTAGTTGCACCCAGCTGCGTGGTGATGTTGTGTTCAACATCAGGGTTGGCTGGAAAGACAAGGAGTTCAGTCTTTGCTGGGTTGAGTTGCAGGTGGTGCTCCTTCATCCAGGCCGAGATATCCGCCACGCAGGCAGAAATTCGAGCAGTCACTGTGGTGTCGTTGGGCTGGAAAGACAAGTACAGTTGCATGTCATCAGCATAACAGTGGTAAGAGAAACCATGTGCTTGAATGATGGGTCCCAGTGATGTTGTGTATATAGAGAAGAGAAGTGGCCCAAGCACTGATAGTAGTAGTACGTGGAAAATCTATGTATACTTTGGCCTTTAACCTGTTTTCACTGCTCCATTTTCTGAGCTCAGGCCTGAATTGGACATAATATTAATGGCTGTAGTTCATCACCTCCTTGTATGTTAAACCTATCCAGATGTTAAATACCTCCTTAAGATCAGTCTCATAATCCAGCTCGTCCACTGCAATCAAAAAATATCAGGCAAAATCCCTCACGTTAGTTCCCCTCTGACTGACGTTGCGGAGGTGGACGAGCTGGATCATGCACTGATGGATGGAAAATACCATGGGGGGAGAAGGAAACGGAAGATGGCCATTATGCCTCTACTGGGTCTAGTAGTGGCTGGATTGTTCTATCACAGAATGGCATGTTTTAAGGAAGGACCCAAGTGCAGATGGCATCATTGAGCTTTTATTTAAAATAGAAAACAAATGTAACACAAACTCTCTTGAGGGAGAAAAGAACACAAACAAAACCAACTAAAATAAATACATGAAGAACTGAACCGACAGGGAAGGAAAAAATCCAGCACAGAACAGCAAACACGAAGAGCTAATAAAGGGAGAGAAATCAAACAGGTTAAAGAAGGACAGGTGAAACCAGTAAACTAATAATGAGCAGACAAGGAGGCGGGGTATGACGTAAGACTGAGAGACACGTGGCAATGCAGAAACTAAACAAAGCCACGCGCTCTCACAGACACAACACCCGAATGACACAAGCGCATATTGCCAGAGACAGAGGCAACATGCGCTCATGCCAAAGGACAGACAAGATGTGACTTGTGTGAGGGTTCGGGCACAAATAAACAGGCACCAAGACCGAAGCGGCCGAACCCCAGCACAACATGACAACAGATTGTGACTGATAAAACCAGGACAGTCCCGATTTTACAAGCCGTGTACTGCGTCCCGATGGATTTGAAGTCGGAATGCCTTTTGTCCCAATAATTAGTCTTAACTAGTTTGATTGCTAGTTTGATTTTAAATAGGCATTTTAAATTGGCTTTTTTGTTTTATGCTTTTTCTGATGTGGGAAATCAGTAGAGAGCAACGAAAGAAGTGGTCACTGCAATTTCATTAGGGTAATTTTCTCAGAGTGTCTATAACTGCGCAAAACTTCTCACGCCTCCGCTGCCTCCCACATCTGCTGCTGTCTGTCTGCCCAGAAAAAAAGATGCATTTTCTGCTGGATGCCAGAATCGAGAAGGAAATGGATCTTATGCTAAGTAGCACATAATAATATAAAAAAAAATTAATGTTATGCTAATACACATTAGTGTTTACTGCATGATGAAGCGCATACAGTATAAGAACAAAAAGAAAGCACGAAAAATGTCGGGGCACCATTTCTGCAAATAGCCTCCCTGGTTTTACTTGCATTGAATGTAAACGCAAAGATTATATCATGATCCTGCCTCTCTGGTCTTGTTCTATTCCTGTTTTGGCAGGATTGTAACCGTTTCCTCCGCCCATCTCTCAGGCTGTTCCATGTGCTGTGTTTCCCTCTCTCCCTTGTGTTTCTCATAGGTGCTCCTCAGCAGCGTAATCAATTCACGCTGCCCGTGATTATTGGCAGCACCTGTATCCAGTCTTTCTTTCCCCTATATATTCTCTCCTTTGTCTCGTCTTCTCATCCTTTGTCTCATGCCATATTGATGTGTTTAGTCTCCAGAGTTGTTCCTGTCTGTTTCCAGTTTTCCCCTGTTGGTTTGTTTTTAGTTCTAGTTTTGTCTTGTTGATTATTTTCTCCCTCGTGAGAGTTTTTGTTTGTATTTGCTTTGTGTATATTCAATTAAAAACCCCTTCATTGCCATCCTGCATCTTGGGTCCTTCATCAAAAATGTGACAGATTATGATAATTCTCAGTTATTTTAGTGGAATACCTGTTAACTGAGCTGCTTCAGCTGGGCTTGTTGTCATTTTACATATTGCAGTGCAGTGTTAAATACAAAATGTGGTTAAAGAAATATACAGTCTAATGGCCGCATCCAAGCAGACAGATGAAAGTTATAGGCTGCATTCATGGCAGTGAATTAATAACATCTACACCAGTAAATTACAAATAATACATTGGAAGATATTAATACATGTAGACAATAAGTATTTACATAAAATGGGTTGGACTATATGATTTTAACAGCCAAACTCAGATCCTTCCTACCATCCCCTATTTTTAAATGGGAATATGGGTAGCCTATTATACTGTGGAGTAGAATAGTTAGGCTACACATTTTATGTCTTATTATCGGACAAATCTGAAGGCTATGTGTAAATTCTGATTTTAAATTCACTGGTCGAGCTTTGGAGAGATGAGCATCTATGAATTTCAAATGATAAGCAGGTCGCTCACACCCAAGCGTCCTAGTGCTCGCTCTCTCTCATGAAAGTAAGCCTATTTCTTTACAGTGTAGGTCTATAGTCTTGTGAATTTATGGTTATTTTTGTTATTTTTGCAATATTAACTGACGAATTCATCTGATCTGAACAATTTAACAGCAGTGAACTGTATTCTGTCTCACGGTCTTGAGGAAGAATAGACAACGTTGCAGGTTGACCAATCAGAAGAAAGGGGTGTTTTAGGGCCACCCACATGTGCAAATTCATTTTTCACCTCTTTTAGTTTCTTTTTAGATGGAAAATCTAATAATCAAAACAAACAGTGTCCCGTGGCCATTTTTCCAGTTTCCTATTTTTAACTTGAGAATAAAAATCTAAAGTACGAAAAACAAGCATTATTTGTTTTTTAATATTGGTTTTGTAAATGATTAATAAAATAAGTAGTTTTTCCGATTTTTAGTTCTTAATTGAATATGAAAAGAACGAAGGATACACGGATTACCTATGTTTCCAGATCTAAAATAGTTTTTTTCTCTGTTTACAACAAATCAAATGTATGATTTTGTGGGTAGCATGGTGTAGTTGTTAAACCTTAAACAGTGCCATTTTTATAACAACAGGATGCATGTATTGTCACATAGGTATGGAGGGAATGCCTGGTATGATCGGCCTCAAGGGTGAAAGTGGCCCTCCAGGTCTTCAGGGAGAAATAGGAAGACCTGGACCTGAAGGGACATTTGGATATTCTGGACGGCCTGGGCACACAGGATCTCCTGGTCCACCTGGAAATATTGGACAACCAGGTAACACAACTGATGCTACATCTGTAGATGCCCTCAATGCAGGCTTTATACAGCTTGAAAACTTTAGCAAACGTTGCTTTCCCATTCATTTATTCAGAGTAAAACCATTCATTTCCAGTACCGAAACATTCTTTAAATGCAGCACCTTTTTTATGGAATTTTGAGGCCTTTATGAAATGGATATGGATATGTACTGTATATGTATGAAACTGTATCTTAAATTTTTTGGTCATGGGATCGCTAGCCATTAAGGCATTTTTAAACCAAAGTGGCAAATTCCCTGAAGGAACCCTGCTGAAGGGCACAATGGTGATACTCAATTGGAATCTTGGAAAATAAAAAAAACTCAGAAAGTGTTAGCTGATTTTGCTCTCATGTTGGTTTATAAAATACTCAGAAATGCCAGTACTTTTAATAAAAGAGGACTCCATTTTGAATTCATTGGCCAGTTTAGCCTAATTTAATAGCACTTAATCATTTAGCAGTAGAGCTTCATCCAGTGCAACTTGCAGTACACCAAATAGAGGGACACACAGCCAAAGCGAGATTACCTGGCATGCTCAATGATACGACTGATGAAGGATTAAGTGTTTTTTTGTTGTTGCAATCACTGGGAAAGCTCAATTCAGCATAATAAAAATTTATATTTCATGTCCAATTATTTCGAAAGTGTCCATGTAATAAGCAGGACTATGTGCTGTCAGCCAGCCATTACACAAAAAGACAGCTTTGCATTGGTATCCTGATCACCATGTCAGGTTTATTTTGAGATCAGCTAAATGTAAAATTTAATATGTTGTTTCATTTGTTAGTTGCTTTTCCATCTCTCTCTTATATATATATATATTAATTTTGTGAAGATATTCACACATAAGAACATCTTATATACAGTATGTCTGCAATTTCAAGCATTAATGCATAAGCCTTTAGATCAACAGGTCTTTAAGATCATGAGTAAAAATATTGTACATTCTGTCAGGTGTCTCCAAACTTGTGACTGGTACTGTTCATATTGTGCAGTCATTTTGATTGGCTGTTTGATTTGTCTCTGTAGGTCCAAGTGGAGTAAGGGGAGATCAAGGTGACCCTGGTCCTCCTGGGTCCTGGGGATTTAAGGGTGTCATTGGAGACCCTGGAAATGTTGGTGTGCCAGGAAATATTGGGCTACCAGGAGATCCTGGACAACAGGGGCCTTTCGGTCACCGTGGTCTCCAAGGGCTCAAAGGTCAATGTTCTCTAGTATTTAATGTAACGTTGCAGACATTTAGGAAAATATTTTTCATACTATCAGAATGCAAGTCATGGCACTGAAATCTGCATGTTTTACTTGTAGTTACATTGTCTTTTAATTTTTAAAACCACAAAGGTCTCAAAGGAGGTCAGGGCATGACAGGCTTCCCTGGAAAGACTGGTCAGGAAGGTATAAAAGGATTTGCAGGACTGCAAGGAGAGACAGGCTCCCCAGGACAACAAGGTGCAAAAGGGGAAACTGGCTCTCCAGGTCAAAAAGGTGAAACTAGATCATAATTCCTACAGTATATGTTAATCATTGTAGGCTATATACTGTATTCTTGATGGGTTTAATGGTCATTTGTAATATAAAATAATATCTTGGAAGTTGACATGCCAAAATATGTGTTCATAGACATTCCATTGTCTTGTAAATGCTTGTTCTCAAGGTGACAGAGGGCTGATGGGGCCTCCGGGAGAAAAACCAATCATACATATAACACCTCATATGAAAGAAGTCATGAAGGGGGCTAAAGGTGACCATGGAAATATGGGAGATCCTGGCTTCACTGGTCCCAGAGGTGGCTACATTCATATTTCTTTATTGCTGAATGGCACAATGAGCAATATGCGATATATAAACTACAAAAAGCTATACGAGTTCTAACTGTAATAACAAGCCTCAATGAATATCTCATGTTGAAAGCCTCATTGCTACATACAGTGTCTCATTTACATGCAGAAGAATATTCTGATATTAATCAGAATTTGGTCATATTCCAATTATGATTGCATCATGTGAACATGTTAATCTCCTCAGTAAACCAATATTTGGTTACTAGAAATTTGATTAAGCCTTTATTAATCAGAATTTTGAGTCACACTTAGCCAACACCTTATTTGTAATATCCACAGTAACTGAATATTTATTTAGATCTGCACATGTGCAAATGAAAGTAATATGTGCTGTAAGATACAAGCCGTTTTGTGAAAATTAAACTATCAAAGAAATAGAAAAAGAACAGACAAACATCAATTAAGTTAATGAACATTCATTGAGTTTACTTTTTTTTTTTTTTTTTTTTTTTTATACAAACATTGTTGATTAAATTACTGTACGGAATTACTAAAAATACAGCGTAATACATGGCAAGGGTTATCATCTCCTGCATTTAATGAAGAAAAAAGCAGGAAAAGAACACTCATGTCTTACATGCATTTACAGGGCCTAATTTTAATTGTTGTGGAGCATGTAAACCCATTTTTCAGAATTAAGGCTTAACCAGAAAATGGACCTTAACTGGAAAATAATATGCATTTAGAAATTATCAATGTAGAATCACCAGCATTTTGCTGATGTGAATAAATGAATAAATAGGACGAGATTACACTTTCAGACAGTAGATACCTATTCCTTCTCTTTCCAACTGCCTTTTTGTCCAGGCCAAAAAGGTTTTCCAGGTTTTCCAGGAAAAGAGGGGGAACACGGACATCCAGGGGAGCCCAGTGATAAAAAAGGTTCTCCTGGTCTTCCAGGAGAAAAAGGATATCAAGGGCCAAAGGGAATGCCAGGCTCTACAGGACTCCCTGGAATAGAGGGTTTCCCTGGAATGTCTGGACCCAGGGTAAGATGATGAGTTCTTTCATATGTATTTAAAACATGGAACAAAATCCTTGCAAATGGTGTCCTTTTAGAATATTTAGGTGTTTTGCTTAAGTTTTTGTGACTTTTGTTTTGTGCATTAATATTGCAGGGTGACAAAGGCTCACCTGGTGCCTATGGACGATCAGGAGACCCTGGAATCAAAGGAATCAGAGGTACTTATAAATGAAATCTCTGACATGTCAGTGTTAGACTTAATGTACTGTATGCTTTTCTGATTCTGCTTGATGTTAGACAATAATTAAAATACAGTCAAAAAGGTTTACCCAAAATGTTTGTGCTTAAGGTGACTTGGGTCCAACCATCAACCTTCCGGGATCAACAGGACTGAGAGGTGAAACTGGGTTCCCTGGAACTTCAGGTGAGGAATTCACATATTCTACAATGTTCATGATACTGTTATGACCTTCTTACTGTTCCCGTAAACCTCTTCTTAATTGGGATTGCCTCTCTTAGGTGAAAAGGGTCTGGCAGGTCAACCTGGAGATAGAGGAAGCCCTGGTTTTGATGGCATTGAGGGGATGAAAGGCTACTCAGGTGAACCTGGAAAGGCAGGACCACCAGGTACAAGAGACAGTCTTGGTTGCCATGCATTGACTAAACACATTCTTGATTTTTCAGAATTATCTCTACTCAAACTGATCAACTGTGTTTAACTTGTCAGGCTCCGATGGCCTTCAGGGTTTCCCTGGAAACCAGGGTCATAAGGGCTGGCCAGGAGAATCAGGACAGCCAGGAACCCCTGGAATCCAAGGCCAACCAGGACAAAAAGGTCTGCAGTTCAATTTGTCAAATGAAATTTCAGAAATTCATTTACGCTCATATACCCTGTATGCCCACTGTGTGGAGGCACAATACAAGTAAAATGAAAGCATTACCGAACTGTCTAGTCAGTTCAGGTGTTAAACAGTAATGGGAGCTGTTAGATTAATATTTTAATATTTTTAATTGTTTGTTGACTTCTATTTTCTCTAGGATTTCCTGGTCTAAAAGGCATTTTTGGATTGGATGGCCTGAAAGGTCAAAAGGGGATACAGGGGGTTCCAGGTAACTCTTCCGTAGTATTTGTATTCTTGTCATATACTCATGGTGAACCCTTTGATGTATGAATTATTAAATCACAAAAGAAACAAAAATATCCTTTATATTAAAATCACTTTTATAATAAATATTTTATTATATACTTAATAATAACATTAAAAATATATATATATATATATATATATAATAATTCCCAGTTTCTCAAAATGATTTATCCACAGTTATCCACTGTAGTGGATGCTATGCATTTAGGATTTTATGTAATGTAAAGTAACCCAATGGCAATTTGTAGGTAGGCAAAGACTATGCCCTTGTGAAACCATAAACCTTCAATAATGAAGCTCACAATAAGTTATACAATTATGCAAAAAAAAAAAAAAAAAAAAAAAAATTATGATCTTGTGTCATTTTTGTCCCCTGCAAGGTTCTGACTACTCAGGTCCTCCAGGTGACCCTGGAACAAAAGGAGAGATAGGAGAGACCGGTATCCCCAGCACAGAGGTTGGCCTCCCGGGAGCTTTGGGCCTCAAGGGTTCCCTTGGAGATCCTGGTAGCTTGAAATGCCAATCCTCCACTGAGTTTTGAGCATTGTTTGTTTGATGCAACTGTGTAATAACTCTAAAAACTGACAAGCCTGCTGTGTTTACAGGTGCTAAGGGTACATCTGGGCATCCAGGTGAACAAGGGCCTCCAGGTCCACAAGGATTCTCTGATACACAAGGAGTGTCAGGTGACCCTGGCTTTCCTGGCAGTAAAGGGCTTCCAGGTGAAGTACATACAGTATATTGTAAATATGTGTAAATTGTATATTTATAATAAATACTAGTAATGAGTACTAGCAGAGACAGGATGGCATTTTTATCAGATTTTATTGATGATTTGACATCATTTGATGTAGTCTTGAAAGCAGTTTTGAGGATTTTGGGCTCTCACCCATTCAAGTAGATAGGAACTGTACCAAGGAGGTCTATAATACATGGAGAGAGTATTAGCTTTCCCATTCATCTCAGTGGAAGTTGCTTGGCACACAGTCTCAAGCCCTTTGCTAGCAATACTGAGCTGTATCATCAAAGAATCAGAATCAGAATCAGCTTTATTGCCAAGTATGCTTACACATACAAGGAATTTGTCTTGGTGACAGGAGCTTCCAGTACACAACAATACAAAAACAATACAAAAACAGCAGCAAGACATAGATAATAATAAAAAATAAAAATAAAACTAATTATAGACATACATACAGACACATACATACATACATACACACATACACATGGGTAGTGCAAATCTAATACAATCTGTTATGTACAGTGCAAATACAAATCTGTTATGTACAGTGCAAATGTTTTTTGTTTTTGTTTTTCCAGAGGAATGAAATGGCAGGAGAGGTTGGATGTGTTGGATAAATATAAAAAAAGACTAAACTGTGTATTGCACATAGTTATTGCTCAATGGGGCAATTTAACTGTTCATGAGATGGATAGTCTGAGGGAAAAAATGTTCCTGTGCCTGTGCTCAGAGCTCTGAAGCGTCGGCCAGAAGGCAACAGTTCAAACAGGTAGTGGGCAGGGTGAGTGGGGTCCAGAGTGATTTTTCCAGCCTTTTCCTCACTCTGGAAGTGTATAGTTCTTGAAGGGGGGGCAGGGGGCAACCAATAATCCTCTCAGCAGTCCGAACTGTCCTTTGTAGTCTTCTGATGTCTGATTTCGTAGCTGAACCAAACCAGAGAGTTATTGAAGTGCAGAGGACAGACTCAATGACTGCTGAGTAAAACTGTATCAGTAGCTCCTGTGGCAGGTTGAATTTCCTCAGCTGGCGAAGGAAGTACAACCTCTGCTGGGCCTTTTTGACAATGGAGTCAATGTGGGTCTCCCACTTCAGGTCCTGTGAGATGGTAGTGCCCAGAAACCTGAATGACTCCACTGCTGCCACAGTGCTGTTTAGAATGGTGAGGGGGGTCAGTGTTGGGGTGTTTCTTCTAAAGTCCACAATAATCTCCACCATTTTGAGCGTGTTCAGCTCCAGGTTGTTTTGACTGCACCAGACAGCCAGCTGTTCAACCTTCCTTCTGTATGCAGACTCATCATCATCTCGGATTAGGCCGATGACAGTGGTGTCGTCTGCAAACTTCAGGAGCTTGACAGAGGGGTCCTTGGCAATGCAGTCGTTGGTGTAGAGGGAGAAGAGTAGTGGGGAGAGCACACATCCCTGGGGGGCACCAGTGCTGATTGTACAGGTGCTGGAAGTGAGTTTCCCCTGTCTCACAAGCTGCTGCCTGTCTGTCAGAAAGCTGGTAATCCAGTGACAGATAGACATGGGAACAGAGAGTTGGTGTAATTTATTCTGGAGTATAGCTGGGATGATGGTGTTGAAAGCTGAACTGAAGTCCACAAAAAGGATTCTTGCATATGTCCCTGGTCTGTCCAGATGTTGCAGGATATGATGCAATCTTATGTTGACTGCATCATTCACAGACCTGTTTGCTCGATAAGCAAATTGAAGGGGATCTAGAAAGGGTCCAGTGATGTCCTTCAGGTGGGCCAACACCAGTCTCTCAAATGACTTCATGACCGCAGACGTCAGGGTGACAGGTCTGTAGTCATTAAGTCCTGTGATTTTTGGTTTCTTTGGGATGGGGATGATAGTGGAACGTTTGAAGCAGCATGGGACTTCACACTGCTCCAGTGATCTATTGAAGATCTGTGTGAAGATGAGGGCCAGCTGGTTAGCACAGGATTGAAGACACGCTGGTGAGACGCCATCTGGGCCCTGTGCTTTCCTTATCCTTTGTTTTCGAAAGACACGGCTCAGATCATCTTCACAGATCTTAAGTGCAGGTTGAGTAGCAGGAGGGGGGAGGAGGGGGGTTGCAGGAGGTGTTGGTGTTTGTGTGAAGTGAAGGTCAGAGTGGGTGTGAGGTGTGAGACTGGGCCTTTCAAATCTGCAGTAGAACACATTCAGGTCATCAGCCAGTTGTTGGTTCCCTACAGGGTTGGGGGTAGGAGTCCTGTAATTTGTGAGTTGTTTCATGCCATTCCACACTGATGCAGGGTCGTTAGCTGAAAACTTGTTTTTCAGCTTCTCAGAGTATCTTCTTTTAGCCACTCTGATTTCCCTGTTCAGTGTGTTCCTGGCCTGATTGTACAAGACTTTATCCCCACCCCTGTAAGCATCCTCTTTGGCCTGACTAAGCTGCCTGAGCTCTGCTGTAAACCACGGTTTGTCATTGTTGAACTTTAAATAAGTCCTAATAGGAATGCACATATCCTCACAGAAACTGATATATGATGTAACAGTATCTGTGAGCTCATCCAGGTCTGTGGCTGCAGCCTCAAAAACACTCCAATCCGTGCAATCGAAGCAGGCTTGTAGTTCCCGCTCTGCTTCATTGGTCCATCTCTTTACAGTCCTTACTACTAGCTTGGTTGATTTTAATTTCTGCCTGTAGGTTGGAAGAAGATGAACCAGACAGTGAACAGAGAGTCCCAAAGCTGCTCTAGGGACAGAGCAATATGCATCCTTTATTGTTGTGTAACAGTGATTCAGTATGTTCCTGTCTCTGGTGGGGCATGTGATGTGCTGTTTGTATTTGGGCAGTTCACGTGTGACATTTGCTTTATTAAAATCCCCAAGAATAATAATAACTGAGTCCGGGTATTGTTGTTCCATGTCTGTTTTTTGATCAGCCAGCTGTTGCAGCGCAGCATTCAAACACACATTTGGCGCGATATACACACTCACCAGAATAAACGAGGAAAACTCCCACGGCGAGTAGAAAGGCTTACAGTTAATAAAGAGCACTTCCAAATTAGGACAGCACATCCTCTTTAACGTTGTTACATCTGTACACCAACTTTCATTGATACAAAAGCATGTTCCACCACCTCTCATTTTCCCCCTTATCTCCGTGATGCGATCCACTCTGAACAGCTGAAAGCCCAGCAGATGTAACGCGCTGTCCGGAATGGCTTCCCTCAGTTAGGTTTCTGTGTAGCACAAGGCAGCAGAGGTTGAAAAGTCCTTGTTTGTGCAGGTGAGGAGATGTAGTTCATCCGTTTTGTTAGGAAGAGAGCGGAGATTCGCTAAGTGAATACTCGGCAGCGCTGTTCGAAATCCGCGCCTATGGAGTTTGACCAGTGCACCGGCTCGTCTTCCTCGCCTGCGTCTCTTGAACAACAAAGCCGCGCCTCCAACTAAAATGTCTAGCAAAACGTCTGAATATTCAAAAACCAGGAAAAGATTGTCCAGTACATGCTGTCGAATGTTCAACACAAAGGCAAAAGACAGAGGAAAATGTAAGTCCATGTAATCTCCACCATCCACCATCTTAGGATAGACTTCCCAGCATGGTCTAAGGGGGAGCTAAGGGGAAGCATTTCTCCCCCAGTGGTGTAGTAGTGACCGAGTTGGGCATACTGTGAATTCTGTGAAGTTTAATTGCATAAATTGTACAAATATGTTTACTTTTAGCTGGCTAGCAGCAAAGTTAATATACAGCGAAAATTATGGTGACTCTTGCTTTGCTGGCACATCAGCATTTAACTCTAGATGCTAGAAATATCCCGCCCCTTACTGAAACTGAAAATATAATTGGCTGCTCAGCTGAGTCGAACTGTCTATCTTGCCTGTGCCTTCAGTTGTGCTCCACCTCCCGCTGCTCCGTGCATGTTTAGAGAGGATCTCTGGATCTTCCAAAAAATACGCACACTCAATTCAGTCAACGGTGCTGTGGTATCACCTCAGTAGATTGAAAAGATATGGGTCAAAATCCTACTCATTGTTCTAGTGGCCATGCATATCATCACTCATTTTAGGTGAGCATACACAAAATCCTTAGAAAGATAGGTGGTCATACGGCGTGTGCCTGCGTATGCCCTAGACTACACTACTGTTCTTTCTTATATTTTTTCCTTGCACCAGTTGTCCATGATTTCAGATTTTTTTTTAATATATACGGTGTGTATATATATATATATACATACATACATATAGTATATTGCCTTCAAGGGACTTAAATACTAGTGGTCTAACCCTAACCCACTGTCATGGCCACTGATTGAACTAAATAGCCTTAAAGGGAGTTAAATACTTGTAAACTAGTAAAAGACCATATTTTTACAGCCTTATTTTAAACATTATGTAAAATTGGATTAAAATAACACATATTTTGTCAATTATAAGGTAGATAAGTAACATTTCCCCATACAATTATTAACTTTAGCTAGAATGCATAACAACTTAAAAATATATATATTTTACTGAAGTTTCTCTTGCTTAGAAACCAGCCCTTACAGTTTGAAGATGTTTCCTAAAGAGTGAACTAAAGAATCTGTGAACTAAAAAGGATTTTATGGCCCTTATGCCTTATTCTAAGTACTATCATCCTGCAGGCTTTCCTGGACCCAGAGGGATCCCAGGTGATCTGTCTCCATTCGGAGTGAAAGGAGAGAAAGGAAACCCAGGGGTATTTGGACTCAGTGGAGAAAAGGGAGTCCAGGGGGACAGAGGAGAAAGAGGACTGGCAGGAGAACCTGGAGTGTCAGGAAGAAGAGGTAGACTTTAAAATGTGAATATTGTGAGGCTCATTGCATTAGTGAAATTACAACTGCAGCCTTACAATAATAATGTCAAGCCTTTACATCATTGCCAAAGTATTACATCATACACCTTCCAATTGAAGACAGAAAAAAGACAAAAGCAAACAATCTTCTCACATAAATCTCATTAATGTGTTTAGATAGTAAAATGCATTGTTTTACACTTACATACTGTACATTTTCCCCAAAAGGCATTTGAACACTTTTGAATTATTAAGCCACACTTAAAATGTCTGGATATCATTGGATAAGATACAAAATGTCAAACCAAGTGGCATATGCAAAGAAATGGTGCTAGAGCTTTTCTCTGAAATTACTTCAGTTTTCTGAGCCATTTCTGGGTCTGAGCCAAGCTGATTTTTAGTAGATGTAGTACTGTAGATGTAAGTTCACACAGGTGCCCTAGCAGAGTAATCACAGGTGTAGTCCATCACATTAACTAAGGACATGTTTGACAACCACAAAGTGTCCAAATACTTGTTGTCTTCATTTTAAACAGCATATACAGTACGGTGTATTGTTCTGAAACCAAACAGACTTCCTTTTTCTTTTTTGTTAAATTTCTGCTTAAAGTATGTTTGTGCTATACTTTATTTTAAAATAAATACCAGCTGGTCTGAAATATTGTAATCTAATACAATATCATTTCATGCATTTTGGTGTGACATTTTTATGTGTACAAAATACCTATTGGGGCAACTGTATGTTGCTCCCTTTGTTCAGGAATGAAACTTATTGAAGAACTTGAATAATGTAGGAAAGTTTTATTTCATTTAAAGGTGAAAAAGGAGAACCAGGAATGATGGGATTTCCAGGAAGACATGGTTTTCAAGGCAACATGGGCCCTGTTGGACCTAAAGGAGATACTGGACCCCCAGGTGATTAGTTGCAACAATCACTTATTTGTCTCAATTATCATTTTTAATCTTGAATACACCATATGTTAATATTCAAAGGCGACGTGTGTAATTTCTGCACCACATTTTTTTACAAAATAATTGGCTTTTTGTCTAGTATGACCGCTCCTTTATTCTTTCTTACATGTTCTGTCAGGTTTTCCTGGCTCACCTGGTGCTAAAGGACTCCCACCTGTCCCAGAAAAATTACCAGGGGAAAGAGGACCACCAGGTTCAATGGGTATTCAAGGACCACAGGGACATAATGGAAACATAGGCCCTGCTGGACCTCCAGGTGATCCAGGTAGGAGAATATAAACTTTAACCATGTATATGACTTGTGAAAAATCTTCTGTGCTGTTACTGTGTAACATAAAGGCTTAGTTCCAAAACTGCTTTGTTGTACACTGTGTACAGTACATAGACAGCTGCCTTCTAAGGCAGCATTTTAATGCCTAGTGGACACAACACGACTCAAGCTCGTCTCCTTTGATGCTTTGAATCGGCGACTGGTCTGCGACGAGAAGTCTCAGATCTCACAACGAACGGTCTTATTGTGCACGCACTCCTGCAACAGGCTGTGATGAGTCCCAGATGCTACGACAGTTTTCAAAACAGCTTGAAATTTAGACGTCTTGTCATTAGGTGTGAGCACTGTCCCGACGAGTGAGAGACCATTATGAGCCAAAACCAGTGAAATATAGAGAGAGCGCAAGAGAAGGGCAAGGTATTAGGAAGCAGAAGATGTTTTTTCGCCAGTTACGTGCAGATTTAAAGGGAAATAAGCATACCATTGGAAAATTTTAAAAAGCGATTGCATAAACATGCACATTAAGGACACAGATATGAGCAGCATGCACATTAGAAGCTCATACAGGTACTGCACTAATATAACTCAGAATTCTGCTCTAAACATCACGTTTGCAAATAATTACTGTAAGTGAAACCATGTGGTGGTTTTCTAGCGGTTTCTTTATGTATTTTAATTTTTTGTTCTTTATTATCATTACACAGATGTAATGATTGATATGTCCTCATTAAATCAGAGACTCTCTCCTTGAAATCCGAACACAAGTGGTTAAAAGAGACATAGGGTGTAACGGTGATGTGTCTCGCATGGACACTTGTTATTGGATCACCCAAAACGCACCGTAATACCAGTGTACACATGGCCTCAGTCAGGGATGTATGGTCGTGTGGTTGATACACTACAGTCCTGTACTGTGCGCACCAGCACGACGAAAAACAAGACTGTGAGTCGCAGTGCACCAACGTGCTGTGTACGCTTGGTTTAACTGTCGTGGAGTGATTTGGGATGCTTTACATTCAACTCTACAGTCAGCAACTCATGTCATACAAATAGGGCTCCACACGCAAAGTGCACGTAAGACGCCCATTGTATAAAGGGGCCTCAGTTTGTTCCTGTGAGGCAGCAGATGCCCTAACCTGTAAGGCTGAGTACCCTGCAAGGAACAACCAGTGGTACCTTTCTCCCATTGCAACAAAAGACTCACAATTGGTTTCTATAGACCATGGCTTGAGCATGTTGCTACACTAATGATGCAATACCCTAAATAAACAAAAAGTACGTTGCACACACAAATATAGTCACTTTTTTATTAGATTAAACTACTTTTATCAGTACTGAACTAATAATATGTATAATAAATTTTTCTCTTGCTTCATCTGCCATCTTGGATGGATTTTCTTTCACTGAGCTCGTCCCAATTCATGGGCTAGATTGCATTCTCTGTGAAGCATACAGTACATGCAGTGCTGGGTGGATTACTTGTTAATTGTAATTTGGTACTAATTACAAATTACATGACAAAAATTTAATCAGTAAAATAATCTCGTAGATTACTTTTTGGGTAATCTAATCCTATTACTTTTGGATTACTTTTGGATTACTTTCAACATAATTCTATTTTATTTTATGTCACATGCATAAAAATTATTATTTTTATTTTGTTATTAACATTTTGTATTGATTCCAAGATAGACAAAAATAAATGTAACCACAAAATGATGTCATGAATCAACTTATAACCCATTATAACATGGGTTGTGTCCCCATCTTCTGACTGGCATCACCAGCAGGTGGGTGAGTCTTTAAGACCAAGCCTAGACGCAATCTAGAGGGGGTCCAGTAGAACCGATGCAAAATCTTAAATTGCATCAGACGGATCCTTGCATCTCTAGATGCAGACCTGATGCTTTTTAGGATCCTAGCCCACTCTCCCTCCTCCAATACCAAGTTTAAATCTTTCTCCCATAATCTCCTGAGAGAAGACGAAGCTCCATCCCCTAGACTCTGAATTAACGGAGTAATACACAGAAGCTTCATGACCTTTCCCATAAGCAGTACTCACCATTTCCAAAGTATCTGCTGCTTTAGGGGGGTGTACACCACTCCCAAAAACAGTACAGAGCAGGTGGCACAGTTGTACAAACCTAAAGAACTGGGATCTAGGAATCTTAAAATGTTGAACCAAATTATCAAAAGATCTCAGTACTCCACTCTCATATAGGTCACCGAGTGTAGTAACCCCCCTCCCAATCCACTTATTAATATGTAACTTAGGGTTCAGCCATATGCTTGAGGCAACAATTAAATAAATGTCCGAATTAAACACTGGACACTTTAGTCCAAACCACGTGCAAATGCGAAATAACGGGGTGTGACTTAACTTCTCCGATTAGTTTGATCAAAAGGCTTTGCAATGGCGAAATAGGGGCAAGAACTTCTTGTTCAATAAAAAACCAGGGAGAGGCTCTCTCAGGTGGAAGTGACCAATGAGCCAAATATCTGAGACCGAATGCATAATAATAAAACAAAATCTTGGGTAGGCCTAACCCACCTTTGTCAATCGGCCTATGTAACTTATTGAAATTTAACCTGGCACGCTTACCATTCCAAATGAAGGACTTCGCTATGCTATCAAATTGCTAGAAATAAGAGAGGGGGACATCTATAGGGAGAGATTGTAACAGGTAGTTGAAATTTGAATTACATTAACCTTCCCAATCATCGATAAATGTAATGAAGCCCACCTGTCCACATCATTCAAAAACCTTTTTATTAAGGGATCAAAATTAACTCTGATTAAATCAGACAAATTTGCTGGGAATAAAATTCCCAAATACTTAATGCCCTGTTTGGGCCACTGTAAGGCACCCAGCTGGAAGGCCGTTACTGGACAGTACGCTGTCAAAGCCAAAGCTTCAGATTTAGACCAATTGACTTTGTATCCTGAGAACTTGGAAAAGGAATTAATAATTCTGTGGAGGCAAGGCATAGATCTAGTGGGGTCAGAGACGAATAATAAAATATCATCTTCGTAAAGCAGAAGCTTATGCACCACACCTCCTGCAATCACCCCTGGAAAATCATCCTCCTTTCTTATCGCGGCTGCTAATGGTTCCAGGGCAAGACAGAACAATAATGAGGAAAGAGGGCAAACCTGCCGAGTGTCCCATCCAGAGTAAAATAATCTGAAATTAATCCATTTGTTTGTACTGCTGCTACAGGGTGTTTATAAAGTAACTTAATCCAACCAATAAATGTACTCCCGAACCCATACATTTCCAAAATCTTAAAAAGATAATCCCATTCTACCATATCAAACGCCTTTTCGGTGTCAAGTGAGATGGCAGCGACCGGAGACTGATCATTCGCTACTGACCACATGATATTGATGAGACGCCTGATGTTATCAGAAGAGCTGCAGCCCTGAATAAACCCCACCTGATCTATATGTATAAGAGATGTCATAACCTTACTTAATCGGTTAGCCAAAATTTTTGACAAAATTTTTACATCTAGTTGGATCAGGGAGATTGGACGGTAACTTTTACACTCACTTGGATCTTTGTCCTTTTTAAGAATCAGACTGATCCAGGCTTGTGTCATGGTTGGTAGAAGCTTTCCATTCTTTAATGATTCAGTATAAACTTCTAACAAAAGTGGAGCTAGTTCTGTAGCATAGGATCTAAAAAATTCTGCGGCAAAACCATCTGTCCCCGGAGCCTTGCCTGTAGGTAGGGACTTAATTACCTCGTCAAGCTCCTCCAAGGTTATTTCAGAATCAAGAGCATTTTTTTGCTCAGTTGTCAGTTTAGTTAGATCTAATGGTTCCACAAAGTTATCTTAATATCTTCATCGGTAGACGAAGACGTGGGACTATAAAGATCAAGATAGAACGCTTTAAAGGCATTATTAATACCAATGGCTGAGGTAAAAATTTCACCACCAGCAGATTTCACTGAGGGAATGATGGAAAGAGACTCTCTCTGCTTTATATATAGCCAAAAGCTTCCCTGCTTTGTCCCCCGACTCAAAATATGACTGTCTTGCCCTGAATAACCAAAACTCCACTTTCTGCGACAAAATAGTATTATATCTATATTTCAATCGGGTCAATTCTCTGAGGCCATCAGATGACATACGGCGCTTCAGCTCTGCCTCTGCACTTTTAATATTTCCTTTATATTAAAAAACAAAAACATTCACAGAACTGTCTCAAAGGTGTGTTCCTTCACAAAACAAATTCCAGCCGATATAAAGCCGTTCATTTTCCTTGGAGAGACAAACGAATCTTCAGTGAGCCAGCTGTTGAGTGTAGCAGATGACATAATCATTCCAATGTCCCATGAAAATACTCCACAAATCATATCCAGCCAGCAGGAGGCATAAGCACAAGGAACTGACAGATTCATCCATAGCTGTGCCAAAGTAATGTTATTTAACAAAACAAGCTCCAACCGCTAGGCAGAACCAGCACAAAAGGAAACGAAACACGCATCCCGGTTCCTTGGACGGTCAAGAGTCAATTCACTCTGAGGCCGTATAAAAGTATATCCCATGATTTACACAGTCCGCCAACTTTTTAAAAGACATCCTTTGTGTGTAGGTATTTTGCAGTCATCCGTTCATTGTAAAAGTGATCTTCCGTCAATGCATAAGTTTCTTTAAGGAAAAGTGTTAATCCACAAAACAAAAACTCCAACCACTCGGCGGACAAACCTTAGTTACAGTATTTTCCTTAGAGGAGAGTCACCAGTACTGCCCTGCGAGTGCAAGGTCTTGCTTTCCCGCCGCAGGCAAACCTCTCACTGCGTCTACATTGTTCAGTGAGTGGCAGAGAGGAGCAGCACATTCAGTTGACCGCACAGCAGCTGACATAGACGTGAATGAGCTGCACATGTGCAAAGAGTGTTGCCAAGGACCAATCACTAATCTGTATTGTTTGCTCCTCCTTTGTTTTAATTTAAACAGTTTAATTTGACCGTTTAATTAGATTTTTATTCTTCTCATGTGCTTATCACTGTCTTATCACTCACTATCACAGGGGTTTAGTTCATTCCCATTTCTGAACTCTATGAATTCAGATAATTTATTTAGACAAGTCTGTACATTGTACTTTATTCAAACACTTAATAACAAACTTTAAACTTTATTAAACTTATATACACATAATACAAATAAAAATATAAATACAAACACACACATCCTTGGACATTACATACACATTAAAATAGCTAACAGGAGGCTCTGCACTGTGTGAGAGAAAAAATAAGAAAGACATTCTGTCGCTTCTAACTTTCTATCTGAGTGATAATTGTACATGCAAATATAACCAAAATCACAGCACAGCTGTTGTATTTAACTTATGTGTATGGTGATTTTGTCAGACGATGTTGTGGTTATTATAAAATCAGGATTTTAGCAGTGCAGAGCAGCAGCTTGGAAATGGCTTGAAAGTGACTGTTGGTTAACATGTAGTCTTAATGGGCCGCGTTTCAGTCACTATTTGATAGTCATTCCATTGTCTGACAACAGAAACAGAAAAATATGTAAATGAGAACAGCTTTATTGGGAATTTGGCTGTATTAAAAATACAGTATGTGAGCACAGAGAGTAGGAGAGAAGCAAACAGATGTAAAGGGCTGATACCAGCTGACATTAGGCAGAATGCAAATATGACGCGATGACATCATGGTTATGCTAATTAGCCCATGACGTCATCTAGTGCCATTTAGCGACTTTTTGAGCAGGCTTTAGCTACTTTCCATTGAAAGTAGTTGGCAACAGTGGTCAAGTTTCATGCAGTGGACTTCACTGCATCAGCAGCAACAGTTGAGCGATGGGCTTTAGTCCATTTTTCCGCACATTTTGCAGTTGAACTATTGTGCACCCTGCGGGCAGGACCCTTAGAGATGGCATACACTAGATCCTTTGAAGCAATTAAGTTCAATGTGTGAGCTGCAGTTTCATTCTTAACAATGAAATTATCTCTATAGATCCAGTGGTTAAATGCTGAGGTAGTCCACTCCTTCTTCACTTGGCTGGTTAGTAGCGAGTGTCAGTTCTGAGTGCAATACACACAACCCTCCCCCTCTCTTCCGAAAACACTGGTGTGCTGATTTAGAATAAAAAAATTTAAAGATTGAAAAAAGGGAATGATTAGGATGATCAATAAATTATTAACAATTAACTGCCGTTGCCTAATTAATATGTAATCATGAAATTTATAAAAAGTCACGTGAAGTGATCTGCTCTGCTTTGTTCTACTTTATTCCTAGAGCACGCATCAACCTGGAAGAAAGTATAGCACAGAGTGGATTACTTACGCAATTGAAACCAGACTTCTTTTAATATCACAGCGCAGATGATAAAGTGTATACGACATATTTGATGTCTACTGAGAATTTTTTTGTTTTAAGCGCTGTGGAACAGCTCTGAAGAGGAGAAGAGAGGTTACGTTTTTCAAATTCGTGGACAGCCCCTAATGTTTTGGCTTCAGCCCCTGATGTTTCGAAATCCTAGAGACGCCCTTGGGAATAGCCTTCACATCAGGAGCACACCTATGATGCCTGCATAGGAAGCTCATTTGTTTTTGGAACATAATGTAAATAAATCCTTAAAAATCACTGTTTTTTTTTAGGGTTTTTGGGTCCAAAGGGCCAGAAGGGCATGCCAGGTCTCCCAGGAATACCGGGAAATCCAGGCTTCCGTGGTGAATCTGGACAAAGGGGCCACCCTGGTCTGCAAGGCGAGGAAGGTAAATGCTGTGTTTGTGTGAATGTGGATGGATGAGGATTCTGGGATTCTGGGCTAGATTAGTGGATTAAGGATTGCGAATGACTGGTCACCAAAAGGTTCTGGGTTATTTGATTATGAACCCTTGTCTGACTGCTCACATAAAATACAAATTCATAATGAAAATTTGTTTCCTAGGTAACCGAGGGCAATCTGGATTAACTGGTCCTGCTGGAATGCCTGGCCGCAGTGTCAGTGTCGGTTACCTTCTGGTAAAACACAGTCAGTCTGATCAGATCCCAATGTGCCCTGTGGGTATGTCCAAGTTATGGGATGGTTACAGTCTTCTGTACTTTGAGGGACAAGAAAAGGCCCACAACCAAGACCTGGGTGAGTCCAGTCGCTATATCCTAAAACCCTCAAAGCATCCAGAGTTATAAAATACACTTCATGCACTTTAGTGATGTGTTAGAACAGCTTTTCTCAAATCTGTGTATTAGACAGTACTAAAGTACACAAATTTTACTTTCAACATTTTTTAATTGCTCGTTCCTAAACTTTTTATAAAGTACATTTTAAAGGGATAGTTCAACCAAAAATGAAAATTATCTAATTATTTACAAAACCTCATGCCATCCCAGATGTGTATGACTTTCTTTTTTAGATTTTTAGAAGAACAATTCAGCTCAGTAGATCCCTCCAATGCAAGTGAATGGTGACCAGAACTCAGAAGGTCCAAAAAGGACATAATGGCTGCATAAAAGTAATCCATAAGACTCCATTGGTTACATCTGTATCTTCAGAAGCGATATAATAGGTGTGAGTGAGAAACAGATCAATATTTAAGTCCTTTTTTACTATAAATCTCCACTTTTGACTAGCCCTGACCACTAGGTGGCTGAATGTGAAAAGTCACTTCCACAGCAGAATGTGAAAGTCTAGATTTACATTAAAAAAAGACTTAAATATTAATGTTTCTCACTCACACCTATAATATAAATTCAGAACACATGGATTTAACCACTGGAGTCTTATGGATTACTTTTGTGCTGCCTTTATGTGCTTTTTGTAACTTCTGATTTCTGTTCACCATTTACTTGTGTTGTGAGGACCAACAGAGCTGAAATATTCTTTTAAAAATCTCCATATGTGTTCTGCAGAGGAAAGAAAGTCAAACACATCTGAAATGGCATGAGGGTAAATGATGAGAGAATTTTCATTTTGGGTGAACTGTTTCTTTAAGAGGTGCCAACACAGAGAGTTAAGGCTAATTTATACTTACAGTAGGCTTCTTTTAGTTTGTTTGGTGTTTTTCCTGTATTCCTGCACATCCCTGAAATTCTTGATCTAGGAGAACTTGGCTAGTTGAAGAACATTGATGATTGGTTAAAATTAATCGTAGGTGTGGTTTAGACGTGACATCAGTGGCGGTCCATGAGGGAATTTTCCGGGGAGACAAATATGTAAATCATTATTAAAAGATTAAACCAATAAAGCATTGTAGTGGGTTTAATATCATGGATTACGATATGTTTTTGCTGGTAAACAGATTATCTCCTGTCTGATATCTTAAAATAGTCTTGATAACTACCGATGTGTTATAATCTTTCCGATCACCAACCCAGCACTTATCAATACAGTAAACGATCGGAAACAAATCACGCAGTGCCATCTACAGACTATGATCAACAAAAACATTTATAAATGAATGTAGGGCCCCATTCCATGGACAGTAACATCTACAGTACTTATCTAATACAGTATGTAGAGGAACTCCACCCTCCACTGCTTCAATGAGTGAATTTATATATGATCCTACCATTCAGTCTTTCACATGTTTTTAGATCCTACAATACATTTTATTTAATCGATATTTTGGCAAATTTGGAAAGTTTCTCTTCAGCTGTTGCTTGCACCAAGAAGGCTTGATGACACATTAGCATACTACTGAAAGCTGATTGGCTTGAACAGTTAACTCTAATATGAATGCGGAAAGAGGCAAATCTCATTTTGCCATTTTTGGCCGCATTTTGGACAGCAGCAGATGACCATCATTTTAATATCCATTTTGATTGGTCAGATTACTAACAAGATGAGGCTTTATGTTGTCAACCTCTTCTGGCATTCATATCGACTAATACAGTGATTAAAACTCACCTGTGAATGAAATGAAAGAAAAAATAAACATTTCTCAAAGGCATCTGCGACATTTATGTTAGGTTTATTTATTAAAACAACTGTTAAATTAAACACACTTGAGTTATGTTAATTTTAAATAATTTTTTAAGGAGGCCTAGCCTCCCTTGCCTCCTCTGACGGGGCGCCACTGCGACACATTCTTAATTTTTTTCCTTCAACGAAATTTGACGCGGCACATAGTATAAATGCAGGCTTTGTTCGCCTATAGTGCTTTCGTTTGTTCAGGAGAAAAAAAAATTCAGCTTCTTCCATTGCATACATTTGACTTTACAGGGTCCTGAAACCTGGAAATATCAGGGAATTTTTAAATTGTGCTTTCCAAGCCTGGAAATGGATCAAATCTTTAAAAAATCATGGAACTTTCCATAATGAGAAAACATTATAGCTCGTAAATATCTAATTGCTATTTTTAAGTGTGATCTCAATAATATAATTTTAAAAAATGTCCAGTAAATATGAATGACTATTGGAAATTAATTTGTCAAAAAGTTGGGAGCACTGGCATTGAAGCTGCACAGTGGTTTGTGATAGCATTGCATGTCTATCACCACCTTCATTTGTACAACTTTAGATCCAGAACCTGAAAGTTGAAATTTATAAGACTCTGGTAGTTCATGAAATTCAATGTATATTGTTTACTGTATACAGTCTGTATACTTATACAGTCACCAATGGAAAGCATCAACAAACAAACAGTTAGTTTCTACGAAAAAAATCTACAATATAAAATAACCCAAATAGGTAGAGTTTTTTTTTTTTTAAGACAAATTTTGATGTTGGCTTTAAAAAGCCTGGATTGACAGTTTAAAATAGTTTTAAGTTTTAATTGTTTTAAAGGTGCATTAAGTATGTTTAAGTGATTTACATTGTCTTACAGTGACACCTAGTGGCCTGGATGCTGCATCATTCAAATACAATAGTTTTCAGTTACCAATGACAATGTAAAAATTCACTTTGCACAGTAAAACAGTATTAATTTAATCCATGAATGAAAGTGTCTAATAACAGGGCAGTTACTGACATTAAGATGGCAGTATTCAGCTGGTCATGTAATCCTAACATGGCTGCCCCCATGATGCACCCCTGCCCCATGTAGAATAAAAGTGCTTTATAAGATTACTGATATGACTGAACTCTTCATGTCACATGAGTGGTCATGATTTTATAAATACATTTCACAATTACTATTCGTTTCTTTAGAAGTAAAACTTTTTAATTAGGAAAACTCCTTTAAAAGGAGTGAACCTTAAAATCTATGATTTTTCTGGATTTTTGATAATCTGTTTCAGGAAAAGTCTGATCAGTTAGAAAAGTCATAGCAACATCAGAAATATGTGAAAGTGTACCAAGTTTGGCAGATGTAGCTTGAAAGCTTCTCAGTTGGAAATGTTGTTCTTGGTTTAGGGATTCTGTAAAACCCCTAAACAAAGTCTGCAGAATAACACTATAAGCCAACATAAATATCTGAATAATTGGTTTCCTAATCCAGATTGTGTTTCAATGATGTTCTGAAAGCTTTCAAAGGCCTCAAGGGTGTCTGTTCTGTTATCCAGGTCTAGCTGGATCATGTCTTCCTCGTTTTAACACCATGCCCTTCCTATACTGCAATCCTGGTGACATATGCTACTATGCTAGTCGAAATGATAAATCCTATTGGCTGTCCACCACCGCACCAATTCCTATGATGCCTGTGGAGGAGTCTGAGATAAAGCCATACATCAGTCGTTGTTCTGTGTGTGAAGCTCCATCTGTGGCCATTGCAGTTCACAGTCAAGATATAACCATCCCACAATGTCCTGCCGGGTGGAGAAGTTTGTGGATTGGCTATTCCTTCCTTATGGTGAGACTTTAGTTCTCTTCTGTCCATTCTAAAATATCATAGTTCTGTCTCTCTAGTCAAGTACGGTACATTTATTTAATAAGCATAACTAAAAACAACAGACAGTTGACCAATGTGCTGTACAATAATATTTACATAAAAGATATAATTGTGCTTGCTAAGGCAACTTTAACTATATTATTATTGCT
This sequence comes from Myxocyprinus asiaticus, assembly GCF_019703515.2. Classification (NCBI taxonomy): domain Eukaryota; kingdom Metazoa; phylum Chordata; class Actinopteri; order Cypriniformes; family Catostomidae; genus Myxocyprinus; species Myxocyprinus asiaticus. Next base: position 13,212,032 of record NC_059354.1, on the reverse strand, counting down.
CATGTTGTTCATAGGTTAGGTGGTGGTGTTTATGTGTTCTAACATCACTCTAGTTAAGTTGTTCCTGTTAAATCTTAATTTCTCTGACACTCACACAGCACACAGCGGCTGGAGATGAGGGTGGCGGTCAATCTCTGGTGTCTCCAGGCTCTTGTCTTGAAGATTTCCGCACAACTCCCTTCATCGAGTGTAATGGGGCCAAGGGTACATGTCACTACTTTGCCAACAAGCAGAGTTTCTGGTTGACATCTATTGATCAGTCCTTCCAGAGTTCCCCTGCCTCTGAGACACTCAAAGCCGGTCAGCTCCTGTCACGCATCAGCCGCTGCCAAGTGTGTATGAAGAACCTGTGACCTGTACTCTATGAACTTTTACACCTGGGGCACCACTACTTCAGCAGCATCACAATTAACAACACCAGCTGAATACATGCAATGGCAACTATTTAATTTCAGACATTATAATGAACATCAACATCGCAACATCAGGCTTTTGGAATAACTTGATTGTATATAATGCATTACATTTAAGCATTAACACAAGGACACTGATGCTGCCACAGAAAGCCCTAAGACACACCCTCCCTACCCTCTAACTACTACTGTGTGCCTTAGGACTAAAGATGTGTAAATGTGCATAAAAGAAGCCAGAGATGCATGAAAAGCATAGTTGGTATTATATTTCTCTGTACTATTTACTTTTTCTATGTATGATATGGTGCTTAATTTCTAACTTATTACCTCAGCATTTTCAGATCTGTTATTGTGTTATTATTTTTTAGCAAGACCATACAGCTGAACCAAAGATACCCATTTTGCTTACGCACTACTCCGGCCTTCTCTATCATGTGGTAGTACTTTATGTGATTGGCCCCATATTGAACAGTTAGGTTGGAATGGAGAACCGGTTCTTATTCAGAAACCAAATAATTTTCATGTTTTGTTCCGTTAAAGGTGCTTTTTTTTTTTTATGTAAAATTATGCAAAAATGTTCCTACTCCCTTAAAGATATTAATTAAATAAGTATCCTGAGATATCTCACTGGTCTCTGTGTCAGCTGTAGACTTTGTAAACAGCAAACAAGAATGTGTCCATGGACCACGGACATTGAAGCTTTTCACATGTCAATCATTTTGCTTGTTCTTAGTTGAAGTGGATCATTGAGGCTATGATTTAAAATGTTTGTCAGTTGAGGGTGCTATTGTGCCACTGTTAAATTTGACAGGCACAGGAACAAACAATGCTGCTCTTTTGCTCAGTTTTGGTCTCAAAATTATCTTTGGAGGGCAGGGTTTTAGAATGAAGGGACATGGCTAATTCAACGGCTAAGTCACGTGAAAGCTTCAGAATGCTAAAATCGCTTACAGCACCTTTAATGGCTCTGGAACATTCTTTTAGAATATGCAGAGCTGTTGTCATTATAATCAGTACTTGTCTTATTTTCATGGTTTCTTACATTTTAAAAGTTGTGGTAGCATATATGCCACTTCACCGACACAACACATTACATAAATCCAAAATATCGGTTTGAGACCCATCACAAAGACAGCAAAGAAATGTAAAGAGAACCGTAAACAGAAATGTCAAGTAAACTGAACTGTTAAATGAGATCAGAATTTGAACCAGAATCTTAAAGGGATAGTTCACCCAAAAATAAAAATTATAATCATTCATGAAAACTCATGAAACTAGTCATTTACTCACCCTTCATGCCATCCCAAATGTGTATGCTTGCTTTCTTCTGCAGAACACAAACTATAGGGCTCAAAAGTTCCATACAATGCAAGTGAATGGTGACCATAATTTTGAAGCTCCAAAAAGCACATAAAGGCAGCATGAAAGTAATCCATAAGACTCCAGTAGTTTAATCTATGTCTTCCGAAGAAATCCAATCGATTTTATGTGAGAGCAGACCATAATATAACTTGTTCACTATTAACCTTGACATCAACAGTCTTCTTGACGAACATAATTTCGAGCTCCATTACACTTACTAGCACCATCCAGCGGTCTTCGCATGCGTCAAGCACTAAGAAGTGTAATCAAGCTTGAAATCATGATTGTGCCTTGGGGCTGCAATGACAAGATGAACAGAGAAAAAGGAGTTACATTTTGGTCTGTTTTCACCCAAAATTGATTGAATTGCTTCAGAAGACACAGATTAAACCACTTGAGTCATATGGATTCATTTTATGCTGCCTTTATGTGCTTTTCATAGCTTCAAAGTTTTGATCACCATTCACTTGCATTGTATGGACCTACAGAGCTGAAATATACTTCTAAAAAAATCTTCATTTGTGTTCTGCAGAAAAAAGTAAAACACATCTGGGATGGCATGAGAAAATGAGAGAATTGAAATTTTTGGGTGAACTATCCCTTTAATTCTTTATTCCATGCCTATGAAACAGTTATGAAATCTAAAAAAACAAAAAAACCAACAGTGCTTAGCCACTGAATCCACAACTGACCTGTGTATTTTCATTATGTGGGGTCTTTAAATAAAGTGCTATCTGTTGTGGTTAACCTTTATAGAAATATGATATAAATTCATCCCACTTACACTAACATCTTCTACTGCCTGTATATTATTTTGCTTTGTGTTTATTTTCTGAGGATTGCTTTGAATCATCTGCACTTAGGTAGGAAGTATTTTTTGTCATGCACAACCCCTTTGTTGTGTAATGTTTTCACACCTGTTATAAAATTCTTATTTAGCCCATGGTGACACAGAATATGGTATTTCTTAGATATTTTATTTCACAGAAGATCATAAACATTGAGACTTGAAGGTTTTTATTAGTTTTGTCCAATCAAGTGGATAATTCTTGTTTATTTGATCTGTACCCTCTCTTGGTTGCAGCAAGTGCACTGATTTCTGAGGTTTACGGGCCACATCAGGCAAGGTCAATTTCTTCTGATAGATTTGAATATGCTAAAGAGCTCAGTTTTTGTCCCACTTATATGTAAATAGATAAAAAGGCTCCCATTCTTCCACTGACATGGTTTATAAGAGTCTGTAAACATCAACTAAACCAAATCTGTGTCAACTAAGTGTTCATGTTATTTTGGACTTTGAACAGCTTTGCCCATTTCCAGTGCACATTGCACAAGTATTATTGTCCTGAAAGCCATAAACCACTAGCATGAATTTGATACCTAAACAAGAATAAAAAAAGAAAACAATCTATACAAGTCAGAAACACATTTTGCTACGGAAACATGTCTTTTTTTTTTTTTTTTTTTTTTTTTACCAAATGTACTTTAAATAATGATATGTGGGCTATCTGAAGACACTGATTTTGAATTATAGTGTTATTGAATAACAGAAAATAAATGCCTTTGTTACATTGGTGTCATTTCTAATGTTAATTAGGAATAATATATCATTATACCTTTAAGAGTATAAACTTATACATTAAGCATTAGTTTACACATGTAACAAATACCCCGAGCAAACCACATACAGAGCCCACATCAGGCAAATAATTAATGTAAAATAAAACTTTGGTCCTGTTTGAAAAAAAAAAGGAAAAAAAAAACCAAACAAGTAAAAAGAACAAGATAAGCACTTAAAGGATGCTGACAGGCACTCTTGAAAACTGTATATTTGAGATATTCCCCAACAACAATTTGAGAAACAGTCCACTGGCAAGATACAACAGCCTGGTTTTTAAACATTGTGCTCAGCATGACAAAATTCATAATGCCAACCACACAGACTAATCCATTTATTCCATACTTTGGAAGCAAGGCAGTGTTGGAAAAATATCATGTCAAACAATTATGAAAAATATGAAGAAAAAAAAATAAAAAAAAGACCATGAGTATTCCAAATTCATTCATGCAAAAAACCAACAACAACAACCTTAAGTTTCCTGTAAAAATTATTTCTCAAAATTAAAATCGAACAAACAGTACTATTCAGCAATCACCAAGTGCTTTCACAATTTCATTCATAGAAAAACGTTTAATACTGCTGTGAAAAATTAGAAAATAGTAGTAGTTAGAGGAATATTCACCCAAAAATTCTGTTATTATTTACTCACCCTAATGTCGCAATAAACTTGTATGACTTTCTTACATGAAAAAAAAAGGAATTTTTTCACACATGTTTTCGTCATAATGATGAGGTTTGATGTTACTGAAGTGTCATATTTGATTTGGGTGCTGTTTGATTCAAATTTCGGTCTGTTCATCACACAAATGAATTGTATGGCTTCATAAGACTTGGAAAATAGTGCACAAGTCACATCGACTACTTTAACTGCAGCTTTATGCTCTTTTATTGCCCTTAATAGAGCTTTACAACCCTGAGTCACCAATCACTTTCATTGTATGGATAAAAAGATGTGTGTATTTTTAATGTTTTCTTTAAAAATTAAAACCTTCTGTGTTCCACAAAAGAAAGAAAGCCATAGATTTGGAGCAACTTTAGGCTGAGTAAATAATGAAAGAATTTTCATTTTTGGGTGAACTATTCCTGTCAAATGAACTACTGTAGCTCTAATTGTGGCAATTTGATTTTTTAAAATATTTGATCCATTTCTCCTTTGGCATTGATTCACAAAACAATATCTCAATCCTCACATCTCCTTTGCTTGACCCCACTCTAGACACAGCATCCAGCTTTAGTCCTTTTCACCTCCATTGGTGTCTCCAGGTCCACTGTGGAACTCTCTCCCTCACTCCTTTTCTTCAGAATGGAGGGCAGAACCAGATCAAAGAGGGTTTCAAACAAAACATCCACATTGTAGCCTGTTTTCGCACTTGTCTCAAAGCACATCTTCTCGGCAGGTAGGCATGCTTTCTCCTCCAGGCCTTTGTAGCGTAGCACGCGTCCGTACAGAGCCACGGCATCCTCTCTGCTCACCTGTTTGTGCAGTATTGGAGTTGCTGGAGGAGTCGGACATGTGACAACAGGCTGGGGATCGTCCCCTTGCTTGTCCTCGGTGTCCGGGCCTTGAGCGAGAGAGTCAGTCAGGTCCGCTTTGTTACCTACTATGGAAAAAATGCAGTCAGCGTTGGCAGTGTCGGTCAGGGATAGAAAGCGGTTCTCTAGCTCAGCCAGACTCTGCCAGTTAGTAACATCATAGATGAGGATAACTGCAGCCGCGCCACGGCAATACATTGAGCCGAGGCCATGGAACTGCTCCCGTCCTGCACAAACACAGACAAAACAGTAACTGAATGCTGATTCAAAAGGTAAAAAGTAAAGAGAATTAAACATTTGGTAAAAACAAAACAAACCTGAATAGATCTGATGGGACAAATACTTAAACAATAAGCCAAGAACCCCCTTACCTGTGTTAAAATCTATACTGTATTGTGTTTACAGTGCATAATTTCTCCAGTGGACCAAAAGCATTACTCACAATGTATTTCCAAGTCATGATTTTACAGACGGACGGATGGACGGTACAAAGATATAGATATATACACACTGTATATTACTCTTTGGTGGAATAAAGTGAACTATGTGAGGAGATTACTATGATAAAATTGCTGTTTTTTTTTTAAGAGAAGTCACGGACAATTTTGTGCCAGGTAGGTGCCGGTTTACAGCTCTACCCATTTTACCCATTTTGTATGCTGCTCGCAAACTGTGATTTACTGTCGTAATACTTTGAATACGGTTCACTGACAACAGGGCATTTATATGATTAGCTTAAAAGACTAAAGCGATCCAAGCTGACCGTTATGCTCCCTCCTATTGTAAAAAGCAGTGGAGGCTACTACCATAGACATACGTATGTATATCTATGGTTAATACCTCAGAATGAAATAATCTCTGCATTAATATAGAATGTGTGATTACAGGCAAGGTTTTAACCATGTCATGAACATTGGGGTGGTGGGGGGGATACTGAACAATTTCAGGGGTTGGGGTTCTCGCGTGTTGAAGTCTTATATTTAATGGTCCTTTTTGGTTCTTAAAAGCGCTGTAAACAATTTGAGCTGATCTGGGACTGCAATGAAACTGAGCAGTTGAATTAGCCCTCTTTCCAAAACACTGCCCTATAAAGATAGCGTTGAGACTTTCATCTTCTCACGGGACAACCATAATGAATCTGAATATGGTGTTAAACCTGAACGATCCGCTTCAACTACTACACTATCAGTAGCGGATCCTGGCATAGGCGATACAGGCAGCCGCATAGGGCGGCAACGCTCTCTAGGGCGGCACGACAGGGTACCTGAAATTTTGGTTTTATATTGAAATAAATATAATTGTGCCACCATATTATTTTTTGTCTACAAAACTAATTTCAAACATTTAAGCATAGACCTTCAGATCAAAAGATTTTTAAGATAATGAGAAACATTTCAGTCAAGTGTTTCAAAACATTTGACTGGTAGTGTATATAAAGTTGAAGGCAGAAGTTTACATACACCTTAGCCAAATACATTTAAACTCAGTTTTTCACAATTCCTGACATTTAATCATAGAAAACATTCCCTGTCTTAGGTAAGTTAGGATCACTTCTTTATTTTAAGAGTGTGAAATGTCAGAATAATAGTAGAGAGAATGATTTATTTCAGCTTTTATTTCTTTCATCACATTCCCAGTGGGTCAGAAGTTTACATACACTTTGTTAGTATTTGGTAGCATTGCCTATAAATTGTTTAACTTGGGTCAAACATTTTAGGTAGCCTTCCACAAGCTTCTCACAATAAGTTTCTGGAATTTTGGCCCATTCCTCCAGACAGAACTGGTGTAACTGAGTCAGGTTTGTAGGCCTCCTTGCTCACACATGCTTTTTCAGTTCTGCCCACAAATTTTCTATTGGATTGAGGTCAGGGCTTTGTGATGGCCACTCCAATACCTTGACTTTGATGTCCTTAAGCCATTTTGCCACAACTTTGGAGGTACAGTGCATCCGGAAAGTATTCACAGCGCTTCACTTTTTCCACATTTTGTTATGTTACAGCCTTATTCCAAAATGGATTAAATTCATTATTTTCCTCAAAATTCTACAAACAATACCCCATAATGACAACGTGAAATAAGTTTGCTTGAAATCTTTGCAAATTTATTAAAAATAAAAAAAACGAAAAAAATAAAAAATAAATAAAAAACACATGTACATAAGTATTCGCAGCCTTTGCCATGACACTCAGAATTGAGCTCAGGTGCATCCTGTTTCCACTGATCATCCTTGAGATGTTTCTACAACTTGATTGGAGTCCACCTGTGGTAAATTCAGTTGATTGGACATGATTTGGGAAGGCACACACCTGTCTATATAAGGTCCCACAGTTAACAGTGCATGTCAGAGCACAAACTAAGCCATGAAGTCCAAGGAATTGTCTGTAGACCTCCGAGACAGGATTGTATCGAGGCACAGATCTGGGGAAGGGTACAGAAAAATGTCTGCAGCATTGAAGGTCCCAATGAGCACAGTGGCCTCCATCATCCGTAAATGGAAGAAGTTTGGAACCAACAGGACTCTTCCTAGAGCTGGCCGCCCGGCCAAACTGAGCAATCGGGGGAGAAGGGCCTTAGTCAGGGAGGTGACCAAGAACTCGATGGTCACTCTGACAGAGCTCCAGCGTTTCTCTTTGGAGAGAGGAGAACCTTCCAGAAGAACAACCATCTCTGCAGCACTCCACCAATCAGGCCTGTATGGTAGAGTAGCCAGACGGAAGCCACTCCTCAGTAAAAGGCACATGACAGCCCGCCTGGAGTTTGCCAAAAGGCACCTGAAGGACTCTCAGACCATGAGAAACAAAATTCTCTGGTCTCTTTGACCTGAATGGCAAGCATCATGTCTGGAGGAAACCAGGCACAGCTCATCACCTGGCCAATACCATCCCTACAGTGAAGCATGGTGGTGACAGCATCATGCTGTGGGGATGTTTTTCAGCAGCAGGAACTGGGAGACTAGTCAGGATCGAGGGAAAGATGAATGCAGCAATGTACAGAGACATCCTTGATGAAAACCTGCTCCAGAGCGCTCTGGACCTCAGACTGGGGCGAAGGTTCATCTTCCAACAGGACAACGACCCTAAGCACACAGCCAAGATAACAAAGGAGTGGTTATGGGACAACTCTGTGAATGTCCTTGAGTGGCCCAGCCAGAGCCCAGACATGAACCCGATTGAACATCTCTGGAGAGATCTAAAAATGGCTGTGTACTGACGCTCCCCATCCAACCTGTTGGAGCTTGAGAGGTCCTGCAAAGAAGAATGGGAGAAACTGCCCAAAAATAGGTGTGCCAAGCTTGTAGCATCATATTCAAAAAGACTTGAGGCTGTAATTGGTGCCAAAGGTGCTTCAACAAAGTATTGAGCAAAGGCTGTGAATACTTAAGTACATGTGATCGTTTTTTATTTTTAATAAATTTGCAAAGATTTCAAACAAACTTCTTTCACATTGTCATTATGGGGTATTGTTTGTAGAATTGAGGAAAATAATGAATTTAATCCATTTTGGAATAAGGCTGTAACATAACAAAATGTGGAAAAAGTGAAGTGCTGTGAATACTTTACAGATGCACTGTATGCTTGGGGTCATTGTCCATTTGGAAGACCCATTTTCGACGAAGCTTTAACTTCCTGGCTGATGTCTTGAGATTTTGCTTCAATATATCCACATAAATTTTCCTTCCTCATGATGCCATCTATTTTGTGAAGTACACCAGTCCCTCCTGCAGCAAAGCACCCCCACAACATGATGCTGCCACCCCCATGCTTTAAGGTTGGGATGGTGTTCTTCGGCTTGCAAGCCTCGCCCTTTTTCCTCCAAATATAACGATGGTCATTATGGCCAAACAGTTCAATTTTTGTTTCATCAGAATAGAGGACATTTCTCCAAAAAGTAAGCTCTTTGTCCCCATGTGCACTTGCAAACTGTGGTCTGGCTTTTTTTATGGCAGTTTTGGAGCATTGGCTTCTTCCTTGCTGAGCAGCCTTTCAGGTTATTTCGATACAGGACTTGTTTTACTGTGGATATAGATACTTGTCTACCTGTTTCCAAGGTCCTTTGCTGTAGTTCTGTGATTATTTTGCACTTTTTGCACCAAACTATGTTCATCTCCTTCCTGAGCGGTATGATGGCTGTATGGTCCCATGGTGTTTATACTTGCTTACTATTGTTTGTCCAGATGAATGTGGTACCTTCAGGCATTTGGAAATTGCTCCCAAGGATGAATCAGACTTGTGGAGATCCACAATTTCTTTTGAGGTCTTGGCTGATTTCTTTTGATTTTCCCATGATGTCAAGCAAAGAGGCACTGAATTTGAAGGTAGGCCTTAAAATACATCCACAGTTACACCTCCAATTGACTCCAATAAGCCTATCAGAAGCTAACTGTCTAATTGCCTAAAGGCTTGCCATCATTTTCTGGAATTTTTCAGGCTGCATAAAGGCACAGTTAACTTAGTGTATGTAAACTTCTGACCCACTGGAATTGTGATATAGTCAATTAAAAGTGAAACAATCTGTCTGTAAACAATTGCTGCAAAAATTACTCGTGTCACGCACAAAGTGGATGTCCTAAATGACTTGCCAAATCTATAGTTTGCTAATATTAAATCTGTGGAGTGGTTAAAAAATTAGTTTTAATGACTTCAACCTAAGTGTATGTAAACCTCTAACTTCAACTAATATATATATATATATATATATATATATATATATATATATATATACATATATACACACACACATACACACACACACACACACTCACTACCGGTCAAAAGTTTTGAAACACTTGACTGAAATGTTTCTCATGATCTTAAAAATATTTTGTTCTGGAGGTGTATGCTTAAATATCTGAAATTAGTTTTGTAGACAAAAATATAATTGTGCCACCATATTAATTTATTTCATTATAAAACTAAAATTTTATAAAAAATAAATAAATAAATAAAAAGAAATAGACGACTTGGACCAAATAATAAATAAAAGCAGCCAATAAGTGCCCAACATAGATGGGAACTCCTTCAATACTGTTTAAAAAACATCCCAGGGTGATACATCAAGAAGTTGGTTGAGAAAATGTCAAGAGTACATGTCTGCAAATTCTAGGCAAAGGGTGACTACATTGAAGATGCTAAAATATAACACAGTTTTGATTTATTTTGGATTTTGTTTAGTCACAACATAATTCCCATAGTTCCATTTATTTTATTCCATAGTTTTGATGACTTTACTATTATTCTAAAATGTGAAAAAATAAAAAATAATGAGTTTCAAAACTTTTGACCAGTAGAGTGTGTGTGTGTGTGTGTATATATATATATATATATATACACACACACACACACACACACACACACACACACACACACACACACACACACACACACACACACACACACACACAGGCAGCCAAAAGTTTGGAATAATGTACAGATTTTGCTCTTATGGAAAGAAATTGGTACTTTTATTCACCAAAGTGGCATTCAACTGATCACAATGTATAGTCAGGAAATTAATAACGTGAAAAATTACTATTACAATTTGAAAAAAAAAAAAAAAAAAAAAATTCAGAACTTCTTAAACTACTTCAAAAATCCTCCACGTGCAGCAATGACAGCTTTGCAGATCCTTGGCATTCTAGCTGTAAGTTTGTCCAGATACTCATGTGACATTTCACCCCACGCTTCCTGTAGCACTTGTCATAGATGTGGCTGTCTTGTCGGGCACTTCTCACACACCTTACAGTCTAGCCGATCCCACAAAAGCTCAATGGGGTTAAGATCCATAACACTCTTTTCCAATTATCTGTTGTCCAATGTCTGTGTTTCTTTACCCACTCTAACCTTTTCTTATTGTTTTTCTGTTTCAAAAGTGGCTTTTTCTTTGCAATTCTTCCCATAAGGCCTGCACCCCTGAGTCTTCTCTTTACTGTTGTACATGAAACTGGTGTTGAGCGGGTAGAATTCAATGAAGCTATCAGCTGAGGATATGTGAGGCGTCTATTTCTCAAACTAGAGTCTCTGATGTACTTATCCTCTTGTTTAGTTTTACATCTGGACTTCCACATCTCTTTCTGTCCTTGTTAGAGCCAGTTGTCCTTTGTCTTTGAAGACTGTAGTGTACACTTTGTATGAAATCTTCAGTTTTTGGCAATTTCAAGCATTGTATAGCCTTCATTCCTCAAAACAATGATTGACTGACAAGTTTCTAGAGAAAGCTGTTTCTTTTTTGCCATTTTTGACCTAATATTGACCTTAAGACATGCCAGTCTATTGTATACAAAAACAAACACAAAGACAATGTTAAGCTTAATTTAATGAACCAAATAGCTTTCAGCTGTATTTGATATAATGGCAAGTGATTTTCTAGTACCAAATGATCAATTTAGCATGATTACTCAAGGATAAGAAGTTGGAGTGATGGCTGCTAGAAATGCGGACTGTCTAGATTTGATCAAATATGACTTTTTTCAAATAGTGATGGTGCTGTTTTTTACATCAGTAATGTCCTGACTACACTTTGTGATCAGTTGAATGCCACTTTGTTGAATTAAAGTACCAATTTCCTTCCGAAACAGCAAAATCTGAACATTATTCCAAACTTCTGGCCGCCAGTGTGTGTGTGTATATACAGGTGCATCTCAATAAATTAGAATGTCGTGGAAAAGTTCATTTATTTCAGTAATTCAACTCAAATTGTGAAACTTGTGTATTAAATAAATTCAATGCACACAGACTGAAGTAGTTTAAGTCTTTGGTTCTTTTAATTGTGATGATTTTGGCTCACATTTAACAAAAACCCACCAATTCACTATCTCAAAAAATTAGAATACATCATAAGACCAATAAAAAAAACATTTTTAGTGAATTGTTGGCCTTCTGGAAAGTATGTTAATTTACCGTATATGTACTCAATACTTGGTAGGGGCTCATTTTGCTTTAATTACTGCCTCAATTCGGCGTGGCATGGAGGTGATCAGTTTGTGGCACTGCTGAGGTGGTATGGAAGCCCAGGTTTCTTTGACAGTGGCCTTCAGCTCATCTGCATTTTTTGGTCTCTTGTCTCTCATTTTCCTCTTGACAATACCCCATAGATTCTCTATGGGGTTCTGGTCTGGTGAGTTTGCTGGCCAGTCAAGCACACCAACACCATGGTCATTTAACCAACTTTTGGTGCTTTTGGCAGTGTGGGCAGGTGCCAAATCCTGCTGGAAAATGAAATCAGCATCTTTAAAAAGCTGGTCAGTAGAAGGAAGCATGAAGTGCTCCAAAATTTCTTGGTAAACGGGTGCAGTGACTTTGGTTTTCAAAAAACACAATGGACCAACACCAGCAGATGACATTGCACCCCAAATCATCACAGACTGTGGAAACTTAACACTGGACTTCAAGCAACTTGGGCTATGAGCTTCTCCACCCTTCCTCCAGACTCTAGGACCTTGGTTTCCAAATGAAATACAAAACTTGCTCTCATCTGAAAAGAGGACTTTGGAACACTGGGCAACAGTCCAGTTCTTCTCCTTAGCCCAGGTAAGACGCCTCTGACGTTGCCTTTGGTTCAGGAGTGGCTTAACAAGAGGAATACGACAACTGTGTGTGGTGGCTCTTGATGCCTTGACCCCAGCCTCAGTCCATTCCTTGTGAAGTTCACCCAAATTCTTGAATCGATTTTGCTGGACAATCATAAGGCTGCGGTTCTCTCGGTTGGTTGTGCATCTTTTTCTTCCACACTTTTTCCTTCCACTCAACTTTCTGTTAACATGCTTGGATACAGCACTCTGTGAACAGCCAGCTTCTTTGGCAATGAATGTTTGTGGCTTACCCTCCTTGTGAAGGGTGTCAGTGATTGTCTTCTGGACAACTGTCAGATCAGCAGTCTTCCCTATGATTGTGTAGCCTAGTGAACCAAACTGAGAGACCATTTTGAAGGCTCAGGATACCTTTGCAGGTGTTTTGAGTTGATTAGCTGATTGGCATGTCACCATATTCTAATTTTTTGAGATAGTGAATTGGTGGGTTTTTGTTAAATGTGAGCCAAAATCATCACAATTAAAAGAACCAAAGACTTAAACTACTTCAGTCTGTGTGCATTGAATTTATTTAATACACGAGTTTCACAATTTGAGTTGAATTACTGAAATAAATGAACTTTTCCACGACATTCTAATTTATTGAGATGCACCTGTATATATATTTATATATTAGTAAAGCTAGTGTAGCCACTACATATGATAATGTGTGATATGCAAATTCTGATTATTTTGTCATGTCCATCAGCTGTCAAACCCTTCTTAAAATATGTAAAGTGTATGTAAACTTCTGACTTCAACTATATATATCAGATTCATATGAAAAAATCTAAAATTCCAGCAACATCAAAGTCAGTTGTTATCCTGAATGTCTTCTTTCCATATTCCACCAGCTACAAGTTCAAAAGAGCCTCACGGGCTCTGAAATGTTTATAAATTATCTATAATTGTGCTTATATTTATGTCACAACCATATGCCAACAGCATCACATAAATTGTAATATATACACACACACACACACACACACACACACACACACACAACTGGTCAAAAGTTTTGAAACACTTGACTGAAATGTTTCTCATGATCTTAAAAATCTTTTGATCTGAAGGCGTATGCTTAAAAGCTAGTATAGCCACTACATATGATAATGTATGATATGCAAATTCTAATTATTTTGTCATGTCCATCAGCTGTCAACCCCTTCTTAAAATATAAACATTTAGTTTTCTAATGCTGTAGCTTGCTTTGTCCCAGTAATCAAATCATGCTTTTTTTTTTTTTCTATGAAACAAACACTTTCAACAGACACGCATTCATACATTTTGAAAATCAGAGGATTGGCCAACTTCAGAACTTCTTAATTAACATCATTTCTACCCCACAAGAAATGCACCGTTCCGTTTCCTCACACACACGTACACTTCACACTCATAAGCTCTCTGGCGAACTCACAAGCATGTGACTTTTCGCCTGATAAGTGATGCAAACAGCACTACACAGGGTCATCTGAACAGAATAAAAATTCCACAGGAAGTGACTGAGCAGAAAAAAAAAAAAAAAAAGAGATGGATGGATGGATGGATGGATGGATGGATGGATGGACTTTTGGTGCACACTTGATAACTGAATGTAATTTTCATTAATGTGTTTGAATGGATAGTGAAAGGATAGCAGCCAATAAGGGTCCAGGAACTCCTTTTAAAACTCATGTGAAATCCTTTTAAAAAGCATCTTAGGTGGCATCTCCTGAAGTTGGTTGAAAGAGTGTGCAGAGCTGCAATTGATAAGATTTTGATTTGTTTCCATTTGTGGTCACAGCAAAATTCCTATACTTTCATTTGTGCCATTTCATAGTTTTGATGACTTCACTATGATTCTAAAAATATGGAAAATATTCATAATAAAGAATAAGTCAGTGCGTCTAAACTTTTGATAGGTAGTGTAGATTGATGGTGTAGAAGGCTAAAATAATGCATCATATCATATCAATACTTGATCACTAATTCATATGTCATGAGTCCGAGACCTCAAACATTTTGTTACTCCTTATGAGACCAAAAGTCAAATATAATTATCCCCTTTAATAGGTAAAGATTTCAAACATTCGGCAAAAGTCTAGCAGAGCATTTCTCTCCAAGAGTTCGGTTTATTCACTGACATCAATGCAAGGTGAAAATACAAAAATAAACAGTATATAACAGCATAAACTTTAACACAACTCTCCCCTGTAAAAAGTATTTCACAAGTGGGTCAAGTTTAGTGAACTTCACCCATGACAGGGCAAGTACTGAAATATGTCATCTGAATAAGGAACAGAAAGTGCTGCCCTTTACAAAAAAAATAAAAAATAAAGCCATTACTATGTGTGCGAAAATCAGGATAACAAACATAAGCGAATAGAGCAGAAACTGAAACGAACAAATAAAAAGAAATCATGTTTCACAAATAAAAGCTTCCCAAAACTGATGTCTCAAACAGATATGTTTGATACCACTTTCATTACACATTAATAGGGCATGTTGCTTTACTTAGAAGGTCAGCTGACTTTATTTTCATTTTAACTGCACAATGAAACAGCACTTTTATTTCTGTATTTATGGTCTAAAAATTAATTATGCCATCTGATCTAACAGAAAATCTCCCAATTTAAATGAAATTCTTATTTTTTATTTTTTTTATTTTATAATTATTTTTATTTTTTTTTATTCAGAACAGCTGCTAGATTTTCACCAAAAGCAAATGTCTCTTTGAATTTAATTTTTTTTTTTTTTTTTTTTTTTATTAAATCTCAAATGAAAGTCATACCTGCGGTGTCCCATATGGATATGTTGTAGGGTCCCCACTGTTTCAGGAAAAACGCCCCTCCAACTGTGCTGGTGGTATCTTTAAATTTCCTCTCTGTGTATCTGTGCAGGAGAGAAGTCTTTCCCACGTTCATGTCCCCCAGAATGACGATTTTCACGTCGGGTTTCTTGGTCCTTGAGGATTTATGCATGGCTCCAAACACATGCCACTCAACGAGCTCAACTCTTAGATTTTAAAGCACCAAATAAACAAGCCAGCGGACGGTCTATTGGCCCCAGTGTTTTAAAGTGCATTATCTTATAACACCCAGCCTGACATCCTGACTGTAGAATACAACAGACACTTTTTTTTTTGTATTCAATAACGTTAGTAACAACGGCAATTGTTTTAACACTACAACAGAAGTTCCAAGTCTGATTTATCTGTGGTGGGCGGGGCTAATTCAACTCCAGAGGCGACGTCACCGGAAGTGCACAGCGAAGGTGGGGCCAAAACATACATCTCTGTTATTGCCGTTTTCATGTTATTCATATCATTTTTGTCTCAGGTTTATTTGATATCAAACATATTTTGAATTTCGCTTATGTCATCACGCATAAGCGCTAAGCAGAAAACGTCAGTGGAAGTCTGACGATTAAAAATACGCATTCCTTTACTTGTGTCTGCTCGAGCAAACTCTTGTATCACAGATCCGAAATCAGAATAAATATTGAACTTTGTTCCTGTCATCTGATCGAATGCAGAAGCTAATCCCCGTACAAAGTTCCACAGATCTCTCTCTTCCTGCTTGAACAGTGTTTTGCCCGTGAACTTGATGAATCTGCTCAAACGTGCCACCTTCATTTTCTCTCAACAGCCACTAAGTCTTTCTATTGGTAAGATCGGACTTCATCGTTATGAGTAGGCTGACGGAATGCATGCACGTGAATGTTCACTTCTCGGCGTGGTAACTGTAGCTGTTACTATTGCAGCAGTGTTGCTGTATGAGAAAGGTAAGCACAGGGCAAATGGAGGCGAAACTGCCATTTGATAAACATAAAATGCATTTTATGAAGCTCACTCCAAACTGTCAAGCGTAAGTCACGTTTTCGAACGCAACAACAGTGCTATATCCGAGTACGTTTATAAATTGGGTAGTACATGTGTTGTTTAATAAGCGCATTCTTCATGGAAACATTCTCCGAAATGTTTCGACCGTTGCGCTGTGCAGCGCGCGATCCTGATGACGTGGTACACAACATAGCAGTGACGTTCTCACTGTTGTTGGCGCGGGTAAACACTGGTGAAGTTCTAAGCAGCTTTGCATAAACCGATCATTTAATCTGTGCATTACATCCAAGCCTTTGTCACTATGCACTCGGAAAGCGCGTGAAACATCGTCAATTTAAGACACGGAACGCGCCGCTCGATTGATGCAAAAACGAGGGCGATTCGCGCGACTTTGCTGGAGTGCTCGGGTGCTTATACAATATCATGCTAGTGAATGCAACGAGGGGTTTCCTGTGGTCGGACATGGAGACCAGGGCGCTGTTGAATATCTGGGGTGAACATGATGTGCAGACGGCGCTGGACGGAAACTTTAGGAACAGCCACGTTTATCGAGACGTTTCAAACCGTCTGTGCGAATTGGGCTTCGACCGGACACCAGACCAGTGCAGGATACGGGTTAAGAGCTTAAAGAGGCAGTATTTTCAGGCGAAGGAGGGATCCAAGAAAAATGGGCAGTACCACAAGATGTGCAAGTTCTACGACGAGATGGAGAGGATATTGAGCAGTAGACCTTTAGTTGAGAGGCAGGACATTGATAGTGTTGCTGTGGGAGGAGATGAAACAATGGACGAAGATGCTGAGAGCACTGAACTGTTGCAGATGGATGGCAGTGGTGAATGCTCCTTTATGGAGCACCCAGTGAAAACTGAGTATCCATCCTGCCCCATTCCGGTGACAGTGGGTGGCATGAGTATGTACTGGTCTCTCATACACTGATCAGTTAGAAAGACAATGATCTGTCGTGTTCTTTCTTCAATACGTGCACTGTGTTTGTGTTTGTGTTAATAGTCTCATGTCTTTTGCTTCCAAAGGTTCATTCACAGCCAAACACAGCAACCTGCCCAAGGCCACCACGCCCCCATCCTCAGCGAGCAGGCCAAAGCGATGTAAGAAACGGTTTGCCAACATGTCGCTGGAGAAACTGATGGAGAAGTTTTTGGAGCAGAGCATGGAGGCAGAAGAGAACTTTTACCGGCTTGAGGAGCAGCGTCTTCATGCTGAGGATAAACGCAGGGAAGACGAACATTCGAGAGAGTTGCAAATGCTACAGATGTTGGGCCAGGTTTTCGCTGGCCTCGGCACACCCTCTCCTGTGCCACCGCCCACTCCACAAGCCTCTTGTATCCCCCAAACTATTCCCACTGTACCCCTTGCGCGTCCCTCTTTTGGGAATCGTAACCATCCGTCTGCCTTGACTGAGTTTGCCAGCCACAGCCAGCCAGATTGCCCAGGTCTGCTCATGGAAGAGGGTGATGCACAATGTTCGTCAAAAGTCATATTTAGTAGAAGAGTGAATGACAACATTTTAGTGCTAAAATCCCGCAGAAACTTTTAAAGGAATAGTTGCGCTGAAAATGAAAATTCAGTCTTTATGTACTTGCATGTTGTTCCAAAAGCATACGTTAATTTCTCAAGAAGCACGAAAGTAGAAATTTTGTATAATCTTTACTAGGAATGTGCCACGGTGGTCAACTAATTGACTAGTCATCCAGCAACTGAGTAGTCGATCAGTGGGGTCGACTACTAACATTAATATTTTTAATGGTGGTGGTTTTAATGTGAGACACAACTCCTTGGAGAGCTTTTCTGCGTGATTATGTATTGCTGTGCTTAAAAGTGAAGAAGTTTTGTCTCTTTAACACTTTTAGTTTAGTGCATACTGCATTTATGCACCACTGCTGTTTCAGACATCAAAGCGCCGCATCAACAATATATTACAAGATGATCACTGTCGGACGTTAAATCCTCTGCTGTGAGAAATGTTCCCGTATTTTTGAGGTGCTTTGGAGAGATTAAAGTCTTTTGCTGATTCAGTGTGATACTGCTTAAAGGGATAGTTCACCCAAAAAAATAAAAATTCTCTTATCATTTACTCACCTTCATGCCATTCCAGATTTGTATGACTTTCTTTCTTCATCAGAACACAAACAAAGATTTTTATAAAAATATCTCAGCTCTGTAGGTCCAGACAATTCAAGTGAATGGTGATCAGAACTTTATAGTTCCAAAAACTACATAAAGGAAACATAAAAATAATCCATGTGACTCCAGTGTTTAAATCCATTTGTTCAGAAGCAATATATTAGGTGTTTGTGAGATACAGAACAATATCTAAGTCCTTTTGTACCCTAAATCTCCACTTTAACTTTAACTTTCAGATTATAGCAACTACGAGGAGGTTACTGCATGTGACTCTATCCTCCCTAGCAACCTTGCCAATTTGATTGCTTAGGCGCTGGAGTCACTCAGCACTCCCTGGATTTGAACTCACGACTCCAGGGGTGGTAGTCAACATCTTTACCCAGGCCCCCCTCCTCCTCACAGATCTTAAGTGCAGGTAGAGTAGCAGGAGAGGTGAGGAGGGGGGTTGCAGGAGGTGTTTGTGTGAAGTGAAGGTCAGAGCGACTGTGGGGTTTGAGACTGGGCTTTTCAAATCTACAGTAAAACACATTCAGTTGTTGGTTCCCTAGAGTGTTGGGGGATGGTGTCTTGAAGTTAGTAATGTCTTTCAGGCCTCTCCACACTGATGCAGGGTCGTAAGCTGAAATCTTGTTTTTTAATTTCCTTAGTGTGTTTTTGGCCTGATTATTCAAGATTTTATCCCTGCTTCTGTAAGCATCCTCTTTGGCATGACGAAGCTGTCTGAGTTTTCTTGTAAACCATGGTTTCTCATTGTTGAATGTTAAATGAGTCCTCATAATAATGCACATATCCTAACGGAAACTGATTTATGATATCACAGTATCTGTGTGCTCCAGGTTGGTGTCATCAATGCTTTTCAATGATTAGAGAATTTGGGTGAACTATCCCTTTAAATGAGTAGTTGCAGTTAAAAAGATTTAAACTGCTTGATGTCATGAACTAGATGTGTACCCGCAATATTATCTTGGAATTGCGCAGCGAGGATTGCCCTGAAGCACTCCGGGTACATTGAAGCGCACCATTCCACGTTCAGGATGTGCATAATTGGTTTTGTGCCACTCTCTATTGAAGCCTTACTTATTTCTTACTTCTCTTACTTTGATAGTTTAGTGCAATAAGATGTTATAGTTATTTAGCTTATATTTTTGTTGAATAACTGGTAGCTACCATGTTGAAGTGTTGCGCTTAGAGTCCTTGTAGCCCTCTGAAACACTTTTGGTCTGGGTCATGGGAACATTATTCTTAACACAGACTAGTTGACCAGTCATTCAAACAACCGACCGACTAGTCGATTATGAAAACTGGTAGTTTTCCACATCCCTAATCTTTACGTAGTGCTTTGCCACGCAATGTCAGTTCATTGTGATCACATCTTTAAAGCTCTAACAAGAACAAAAGTATCATAAAAGTAGTCCAAAATGTAGCACATCAGTTCAAATATGAGTGATACAGAGAGGGGAACATTGTCTGGGAATAAAAAATATATATACTGAACAAAAATATAAAAGCAACATGCAACAATTTCAAAGATTTTACTGAGTTACAGTTCATTTAAGGAAATCAGTCAATTGAAATAAATTCATTAGGCCCTAATCTAATCAATGCGCATGGAAAACTTCTGGGATCTTTTATTTCAGCTCATGAAACATGAGACCAACACTTTACATGTTGCGTTTATATTTTTGTTCAGTGTATATTGACAGAATTGGAATTTTGGGGGGAACTATTCCTTTAACATAGTACAACCCTTTGAAATGACTGGCATACCTGTGTCAGCTGCATGCAGTCACAATGTGTGGAACTGAACTAAGCTACTCTAATTTATGATTCAACTAATAATGTGTTCTTCTCTTAGTCATAGAGCGCTCTTTCTCCCTGGGCAATGCTACTATGGACAATGTTGTTTCTCTTGTAACAAACATGATTCCTCCACTTACCTCCAAAAAACACAAGGGTCAGGACGGGCGTATTGGAATCATTGGAGGATGTCAAGAGTAAGTGACAGACAGATCTTTGCCAGTGCTGTACACTTACCGTATGACTAGCTCAGTAGTATTTTACTGAGTGCTTTGTGCTGTGATAAACCATCGCAATGATTGTAGTACTCCAGTCGCCCTGTATTCTCTCTTAATTGTTTAAGTTGCTTGGTAAAATTGGCCTTTTTTTTTTTTTTTTTTTTAGGTACACAGGAGCTCCTTACTTTGCAGCTATCTCTGCTTTGAAAGTGGTAAGTATTCTGGTCAAAATCCACCTCATATTGTCTTGTCATCTGCATATTATCTTTGTACATTTTGGTATACTTGGTTGCTTAGTTCAGTTTTCTGTTAAGTTAATCTTCAAAATCAGTTGCTTTGAATACTATGCATAAAATGTCCCTACCACCTGACAGCTTCCTGAGATTTCACACCAGCCCAAGGCTCTGTAAATGGCAAAAAAGAGAGAGGGCAGTGGCCTGGTCCTTTTTAGCCAATCAGAAAACCATCAGTCAAAAATGCTTTCTGCATGTGAATCATTTTATGTGTTCAGGTTTGCAAACATATATTTGAATGAGGTGTGGGGTTGAAAGTTAGCAAAATGGCTGAAATCACAGCAGCTTTAAGGGTGCACCTTTATTTTTTAATTTGCATGTCTTTTGGTCATTAACCTTTTATAATTGTGTTTTTTCAGGGAGCTGATCTGTCACATGTGTTCTGCACCAAAGAAGCGGCCCCAGTGATCAAGTCCTACAGTCCTGAGCTCATCGTCCATCCAGTGCTGTGAGCAGCAAATCTTATTAGAGACAATCTTTTATTACAAGTGAATCGTATGAAATATCTCTGGTGGCCAACAGACAGATTTTCTTATAAGTAATTTAATATGGACCCCAAAGGGTATAATACAATCCATTTGGCCAGCTGAAATATGTTTTATTTTGGACTCTGACTCCGAGAGATTTGAGTTTAATGTTATAAAGTGCTCTGTTTCTCTCCTGTCTGTCTTTACCTCCAGAGACAGTCCGAATGCGGTGGAGGAGATAGAGAAATGGTTGCCCAGGCTTCACAGTCTGGTTGTGGGGCCTGGTCTGGGGAGGGAGGATATGCTGCTTAAGAATGCAAAGGCAAGAAAAGTTATGCTAGCTTTAAAAAGACTAAAAGATGATATCCATTTAATATGGTGTTGTGATTTCTTTAATACTAAAAGCAGAGATATACTCTCACCGAGCACTTTATTAGGAACACTATGGTCCCAATAAAGTGACCGACGTTGTCTTCTGCTGTTGTAGCCCATCTGCCTCAAGGTTTGACGTGTTGTGCATTCTGATATACTATTCTGCTCACTACAATTGTACAGAGGGGTTATCTGAGTTACAGTAGCCTTTCTGTCAGCTCGAACCAGTCTGGTCATTCTCCGTTGACCTCTCTCATCAACAAGGCATTTGCATCCACAGAACTGCCATTCACTGGATGTGTTTTTGGCACGATTCTGAGGAAACTCTTGAGGCTTGTGCACGAAAATCCCAGAGATCAGCAGTTACATAAATATATAAACCAGCCCGTCTGGCACCAACAATCATGCCATGGTCGAAATCACTGAGATTAAATTTTTTTCCCCATTCTGATGGTTGATGTAAACATTAACTGAAGCTCCTGACCTGTACCTGCATGATTTTATGCACTGCACGATTTTATGCACTGCGCTGCCACACGATTGGCTGATTTAATAGTCGCATGAATAAGTAGGTGTACAGGAGTTCCTAATAAAGTGCTGCTCGCTGAGTGTATCTTATTTTTAAAAGGGCCAAGTTCGTTCTAAGTTCCTTTTTTGTGCTTATAATAGTCTGTGCAATGTACAGTACCAGTCAGACATTCAAATGTACAGTATGTGTCTAATGATCTTAAAAAAACATTTGATATAAAGGCTTGAATTTACTCTTTTAGACAAACATAAATTGTACCAGCGTATACATTTTATTTCCAACATTTGTTTATTTTTTTTATTTAAATGGAAAGGAAAATCAGCCAATGAGTGACCAGCATGAATGGAAACTCCTTCGAAAGCCAAGAATTCTCGGCTTTGGACGTGGCTCATTTGATCATAATTTCATAGTGTTTCCACGATAATGGAAAACCTCAAAATGTCAGGGAATTTTAAAATTGTGTTTTCCTGACTTAAAAAAAATAAAACAAATAATGGAAATTAATAAAATCTTTAAAAGTCATGGACATTTCTATAGTAAATGTAATTGTATTTTTTAATCGGCTAAAGTAGCTCACAAATTTAAATTTGCAAATAGGTCTGAATTTGAATATTATTTTTAATCCTTAGGCTGTAATCACAAATGACAAGGAAAAATTATGGAAATTAATTGGTAAAAAAGTGTGGGAACTCTGTTTTTTGTGGTTTTGATGACTATGATTACTCTAAATTGAAGACAATAGTAATAATAAAGAATGAGTAGGTGTGTCCAAACCTTTGACGTAGTGGACATCAAGGCAATCATTTTGAAAAGTGTGCATTTCTGGAGAGCATGGCAATATTATGTATTTTCACTTAGATTAATGTTTAATTAATTAATGTTTTAGGTTGGTTGAATTCAATGAATTCACAATGTCCCTTTTTCCTTCTAGGAGATTATAGAGAGGTCAAAACTCAGAAGCATCCCAATCATCATTGATGCTGTAAGTACTGGATCTTTTGCTCATATGTTTAACGTTTGATTTAGCTATTGATCAATATGATTTCATATTAAAGGCATGTTGTCAGAAGCCATTATAGAGTGAGAACTGGGTCTATTTAAACATGGCTTTGGAACATAAGTGTTACAGCGTATTAATAATGATCTACCAAAGAGGAAGCTAAAAGAGTGATTCTGTGATCTAAAACAGGTTATTCAGAAATGTAGACAGAGGCTGACACAGCTAGTCCAGACAGAAAGGGTATCAGTCTGCCAGTATGGGTATCAGTAAAGTAGTCACTCACTATATACTTTAAAGAGTGTGTTTGTGTGTGTGTGTGTGTGTGCTTCTTTACAGGATGGACTTTGGTTAGTGGCAAAAGATCCATCAGTCATTCAGGGATATCAGCGTGGCATCCTAACACCCAACTTTATGGAGTTTACTCGTCTGTATGAGGCCATGGTGAGTGAGATGTTTTTTTTCATATATGCACAGAATCAAATTTTAACCCCCATTTTTCCCCTTCCCCCTCCAAATCCCCAACCCCACCCTGAACCCCAACAAACATCCCTTTGGTCAAAGCCAAATTACACACACACACACACACACAAAAAAAAAAAATAGAATAAATATATTAGGGGTGTAACGGTACACAGAAGTCACGGTACGTACCTTGGTTTTGGGGTCACGGTACGATACGAGTTCGGTACAACAGGAAAAAGCAACAAATCCCCATTGATTTTGAACAGACAGTAGTGCAAATTACAGTTTGTTCCACCTAGTGGCATTTAGTGCCCCCGAGGTAGTTGGTACAGTACAGCCTCCTTTAATGTATTAAGCACTAAGCAGTAAACAGAATGCACTCTTGCATTGGACATATTTTTTTGTAGGGTTGATAAAAAACAAAAGGTATTTGGTCACAATCAGCTACAAAACTGAAAAGCATCTCTTGTGTTATAAAAGTACAAAATAAATTGGAATGCCCAATTCCCAATGCGCTCTTTTTAATGAAAAATAAAACTTGTGCATTAGGAGAAGCCATTCTTGTTTTGGGTTGGTGCATAGATGGTCTCTTCTTCTGCTCTTTTTCCTGTTGTGATGGTTAGCAAACTGTGGTGCATTACCACGCGCGCCCTCTTTTGGATTGGAGTGGATCGCCTGTGACTGACTCGGATGTATTCTTCGTCTGACTGCATGCACCGAACCATGACATCAGTACCGTGACAGTTTGGGACGAATACATGTACCGTTACACCCCTAATATATACAATACTGTGCAAAAGTTTTAGGCACTTGTTGCAAATACTTTTGTGTTGCAAAATGTGTTGCATAGTGAGGATGTCTTCAAAAATAATGACATAAATAGTTTTCATTTATCACTTAATGTCATACAAAGTCCAGTAAACATAAAGAAAGCTCAAACAATATTCGGTGTGACCACCTTTGCATTTTAAACAGCACCAATTCTCCTAGGTACACCTGGACACAATTTTTCTTGGTCTCAATTGCTTCTGTCTCTTTATGTAATCTCAGGCTGACACGATATTCAGTGGGGGGCTTTGTGGGGGCCATGACATCTGTTGCAGAGCACCCTGTTCTTCTGTTCTAATCTTTTCTATTTGCAAAAGTAATGTTTGGGAGTCTAACATTTATATTTCCTATTGACACTAAAGCTGAAGATATAAATAACCATCTTAAGACAAGTATCTTGTTTGTTTTGTGAAACATCTTATGTGCCTAAGACTTTTGCACAGTACTGTGTGTGTGTGTGTGTGTGTGTGTGTGTGTGTGTGTATGTATATATATATATATATATATATATAAATAAATAAATAAAAAATAATAATAATAATCACACACATTTAAACTATAAATCCCTCTCCAGTGCCCCTCCACGAGAGCATTCCAAAAAGGTCAGATGGCTTCCCCACTTCATATTAAACACCCCCAGGTTGCCTTCTATCTGACATCTCCTCAGATGCCGCCACCCTGCCCATCTCCGTGCACCACTCTTGAAATGAGGGCACACCAGCCGACTTTCCATCCCCTCAGAATGATCTGCCTACCGATCATGACACTGGCTAGGACCCAATTTCTGATGTATTTATCCCCTATACTAATGACCGCCCCATCGCCTAAAATACAGAGTCTGGGGCAAAATGAAATTTGAGTGCCCAATACATCACACATAAAGCTCTGAACACTCAACCAGAATTCTTGGATCTTAACACACCACAAAGAAACATGGGTTGTGTCCCCATCTTCTGATTGGCATCGCCAGCATGTGGGTGTGTCCTTAAGACCAAGCCTATACAATCTAGAGGGGGTCCAATAGAATCAATGTAAAATCTTGAATTGCGTAAGGCGCACCCTTGCATCTCTAGTTGTAGACTTGACGTTTTTTAGAATCCTTGCCCACACCCCCTCCTCAAATACTAATCTCTTGAGAGAAGTTGAAGTTCCGTCCCCCAGACTCTGAATTAGCAGGGAGTAATACACTGATGCCTCATGACCTTTTCCAAAAGCAGTAATCACCACTTCTAGAGTATCTGCCGCTTTAGGGGGGTGTATGCTACTCCCAAAAATAGTACAAAGCAGGTGGTGCAGCTGTAAATACCTAAAGAATTGAGATCCCAAAATTTTGGGGATCCCAAAATGTTAAACCAAATTTTCAAAGGATCTCAACACTCCACTCTCATATAGGTCACCGAGCATAATAACCTCCCTCACAATCTACTCTGTCCATCAGAAAGGGGACTTATTAAAACTTTTCTTTGGTTTCAGCCATATGCTCGAAACAACATTTAAATAAATGTCCGAATTAAACACTCTTGATACTTTTGTCCATACTGAGTGCAAATGCGAGATAACGGGGTGTAACTTAACTTCTCCGGTTAGTTTGATAAAAAGGCTTTGCAATGGCGAAATAGGGGCAAGAACTTCCTGTTCAATACAAAACCAGGGAGGGACTCTCTCAGATGGAAGCGACCAGTGAGCAAAATGTCTGAGACCGAATGCATAATAATAAAATAAAATCTTGGGTTGGCCTAGCCCACCTTTGTCAATCGTCCTATGCAACTTACTGAAATATAATCTGGGACGTTTAACATTCCAAATGAAGGACTTCGCTATGCTATCAAATTGCTTGAAATAAGAGAGGGGGACATCTACAGGGAGAGATTTTAGCAGGTAATTTAATACAATTCATTTTAATAACATTAACCTTCCCAATCATCGATAAATGTGATGAAGCCCACCTACCCACATCGCTCAAATCTTTTTATTAAAGGGTCAAAATTAACTAAATCGCACAAATTTGCTGGGAATAAAATACCCAAATTCTTAATGCCCTGTTTGGGCCACTGGAAGGCGCCCAGCTGAGAAGCCGTTATCGGGCAGTACGCTGTCAGAGACAAAGCTTCGGATTTAGACCAATTGACTTTGTATCCTGAGAACTTGGAAAAGGAGTTAATAATTCTGTGGGGGCAAGGCATAGATCTAGTAGGGTTGGAGACGAATAATAAAATATCATCTGCGTAAAGCAGAAGCTTATGCGCCACACCTCCTGCCACCACCCCTGGAAAATAATCCTCATTTCTTATCGCAGCTGCTAATGGTTCCAGGGCAACACAGAACAATAATGGGGAAAGAGGGCAACCCTGCCGGGTGCCCCATCCAGAGTAAAATAATCTGAAATTAATCAATTTGTTTGTACCACTGCTACCTGGTGTCTATAAAGTAACTTAATCCAACCAATTAAAGTATTCCCGAACCCGTACGTTTCCAAAATCTTAAAAAGATAATCCCATTCTACCATATCAGATGGTGAGATGGCAGCGACCGGAGTCTGATCATTCACCACTGACCACATGATATTGATGAGACGCCTGATGTTATCAGAAGAGCTGCGGCCCCAAATAAACCCCACCTGATCTACATGTATAAGAGATGTCATAAATTTACTTAATTGGTTTGCCAAAATTTTGGACAATATTTTAACGTCTAGCTGGATCAGGGAAATTAGATGGTTACTCTTACTCTTGCTTGGATCTTTTCTTTTTAAGAATCAGACTGATCTGGGCTTGTGTCATGGTTAGCAGAAGCTTTCCATTCTTTAATGACGCCATATAAACTTCTAGCAATAGTGGAGCCAGTTCTGTAGCATAAAATCAAAAAATTCTGCGGCAAAGCCGTCTGGCCCCTGACCTTTACCTCACCAAGCTCCTCCAGGGTTATCTCAGAATCAAGAGAATTATTTTGCTCAGTCGTCAATTTAGGAAGTTCTTATGGTTCCACAAAATGTCTAATATCTTCATCAGTAGATGAAGACGTGGAACTATAAAGATCAAGATAGAATTCTTTAAAAGCATTATTAATATCAATGGCCGAGGTAAATATTTCACCACCAGCAGAATTCATGAGGGAATGGTAGAAAAAGACTCAATCTGTTTAATATATCTGGTGAGTGAGTTTTTGATGTGCTAATACATTTTAATTAGCTTTTCAAATTGTATTTTTATTTCATAACAATGTTACCTCAGCATTGCTTAAAACCGCTTTGCATGTACGATCAAACCGGTGTGATTATACTAGGCTTGGCTCAGATGCGTACGATCAAACCGGTGTGATCTGCATTCATGCTGCTGTTTACCGGGAATGAAGCGGTTGTCTTAATGAATCAGCTGCTCAAATAGTCTTTTCAACATCACAATATCTTTATTTTTTACGTTACAAACATTCAAATAATCACCAAATAAAAGTATGTAGCCGTTACCGTCGGAGCTGACTTTTTTGATGCAGCGTTGACTGCACTGTTTTCTGACATCAAACAAAGAATATATAAAGTAGTCAGTCCACTTCAGCCTTCTCATATTCCTTCTGTCACTCATTTTCACCACTTCTGGGGCTGAGTGGAATGCCTCAATTTTTAGAACAACTTCTACTTCTATGACAAACTCAAAATCCCATGCAGCATTGCAATGTAAACAATATGGTGGCATGCACAGCCGGCAAAAGCATTTGCGATCACATCTTATCCATCACAACCAATCATTATAAACATCTAAAAACCACATTATATGTTTGATAATAAATCTGACCCCCAGTGCATCTGATGTGACTTGTACATGACATTTTCTTTTCAATACAGCGCACATTAAAGAACTCAGACTGGGGGATCCGTCAGTACAGGAAAAACATGGGTGCGAAAAGGTTAAAGCCTCTTTAACCAGAATCAGTGAAACAAACCGCCTTGAGCACTTTTTGCCAACCATGGCAATAGTAATATGACACAATACACCAATGTTCACTACATTTATTATTATTATTAATTGGAATAAACAAGTGTTCCCACAAGTAACAGTGTCAATAGTATAAGTTAATACGTCTAACTGTAGTGTTGGCTGTTTATGGTTGCAAAGCGCATTAAAATAGACTGTGCAGACACAGGAGTTAATTTTTTATTTATTAACTTTTAAAATTAGGATATTAGTAGTAATAAATAATGAGTAGGAGTGTCCAGATTTTCTACTTTGGGTGTAAATTGAGGCAATCATTTTGAAAAGTGCTTTTCTAGAGAACTTGGCAATGTTATGTATTTTCATATAAATTAATATTGACTCATCCAATAAAATTTTTCAGTCTGAACTAACTTTTGAACTAAAACATGCAAATAAATTATGGATTGCTTTAAGAAGTAGTTTGGCAGGCAGATGCAAGTGTAACCAGTCCTGCTGACCTGCTCCGAGCGGGACTCGAACCGGCGTCAGCCTGCATGGGAGGCTGGCACCTTAACGAGGAGGCTAAAGGCTACAGCCTCCAGCGTCAGTCGCTAGTGCACCTCTTGAGACCAGGGGAGTGAGGTTTACACATACCACACAGCTACCACGTACCAGCTGGCTCCTGTTACACAAGGGACTTTTCAGGAAAAAAGTTCATCTAAATTCTTTTGTTCTTATCACTGACATGCCAATGATTATCTGTCTGATTAGCCCAATGCTGGAACGTCTGCCTAAAATTGGTGACCACTTTGGTAGAATTTTTCAAATATGCTTGTGATGAGGAGGAGGGCGTGGCCAGGCCTTAACGATGGACTCCCGGCCACACCCTCCTCCTCATCACAATGCTATTATTGATTTTGATTGTGTTGCTGTGTCATAAATATATATATAAAAAAGCAAACAGAAATAATAATAATAATAAATAAACTTTAAAGGCACCCAGTGTAAACGATTGTATTATACATGCTAGAGCTGCATGATTCTGGATGAATTGAGAATTACGATTTTTTTGGCCTAGAATAAAGATCATGATTCTTTTATGATTTTGAAGAAAAAAACAATTTCAGTGATTTACAAAACCTGAGCATTAGGCTACTAAACAAAGTAACATGTAATTTAATAAACATTCTGACAAAATGTTATTTGCTTCAATCTATTTGAAATATGCAATAAACAAAAAGTATTAAGTGTAAGTTGTAAATCAAAAATATATATTAAAAAGTTTTAAATCCACAAGAGGGTGCAACTACAATATTACAAACCAAACAGCACTGTGTTATTATTGCAAAAAAATAAATCATTTTAAAGAAGCGCAAAAAGTGTTAAACTAAAATGCATAAAAAAGGATTTAGCCCATTTGTTGCTAAAGTGAAGTAAAAAGCAAAACGAGAGGGAAAAAAGCTTCATAAACAGTTTTATGTTAACTTTGTGTTGCACTGGTAAATAAATAAGCAAATATACTTTAAAAACACACTCACTAAATTAAAACAATGGAGCCTTCAGTGTTTTTTTTGTTTGTGTTTTTTTTTTTTTGGTAAACTTTGCTTCAAGTTATTATAGTAATTATTCAAGACCCAGTAGTTAAATAGAGAACAGAGTACACAGTGCTTTAAGTTTTCAGTAACAGTCACAATTAAACGTTTAAAAAATATATATATATATTTATATTAAAATAATATAAAATCATACAAAAAAAAAACATTAATGCAAAATAAAACTACTTAAATTAATGACAGTCTTTATGGTGTGATTATTAGATATACATTAATACTACCATAATGCAGTCAGAATGCCTATAATACAGAGCAGCAGGTATATTAGGCTGCATTTACACATCGCACAGATCCAGTATTTTGAAATGTACAGTTTTTGTCCCATCTGCTTATACATTAACAGTTGTGTTTACATTAATATTGCATCAAGAGGGGCATTTTGACTAAAAAAAGAACATTTGGCTGTTCACGCACTCCGCTGCATTCATCAAAGGACACAAGCATACGGGCAGACAGACGCGTCTAAATGTTTGAAAGTGGCCAACTGAAATCGAACAGCGTGTGGCTACCGAATTGAGTCAGAGCTTGATACTGCCTTTATTTTTTAGGATTGGTAGCTATTAAAATATTAAACTGAGCAGAGATTGCGTGGCACCTTTAGCCAGTCTTTGCGGCACCCTGCAGTTTGGGAATCACTGTGCTAGACTAACGTCTTTGGCCGTTGCGTTTCCTAGTTTATTCAGTATCTCGTGCAGGAGCGCTGTTTTTTTAGATGCCATATCAAGTTAAAAAGAACTTTCCTTTTAAAAATGAATTCCAAAATTAAACTTGACAGCCTTGCAAATACATGCCACGGGAACATTAACATAAATAGCGGAACCGTTGTCATTTAGGATTAAGATGGCATGGATCGAGATCGCACAGCTCTAATACAAGCTAAATTAAACTTTGATTTCAGTACCATGAGCCTCTGGACAGCACTGACCACAAGAGAAGTGCTCAGCAACTGAGCATCGCCATGGGCAACCTTACCATGGTTTTGAAGGGGGAGGAGGACATCATTACTGATGGAAAGAAAGGTTAGTGATTATTCTAAAACACTCAAACACTTCATACTGTTCCACTAAGTCTTCTGTCTCTCTCTGACACTTTCCTGTTCTGTCTGCTTCCAGTGCTAACCTGTAATCAAGAGGGCAGCGGGCGGCGTTGCGGAGGGCAGGGTGATCTGCTCTCTGGCTCTTTAGGAGTCTTTGCCCATTGGGCATTCAGCTCATCCATTGATGCAACTAAAGGGTAAGGTGCCCCGTCTTCTGTGGTCATTTGTTGTGTCATTGAATATTGCTTTCAATTTTAAAGACACAGTTCACTTAAATCCTGTCATCGTTTATTCTCCATCATGTCGTTCCAAGCCTGTATGCTCTTCTCTCTTGGAATAAAAAGGATGTTTTATCATTATGAAAAAAACAAAGTGCCACAGAGGCACAAGCTGTGTCCCAAATGACACAATATACCCTATGCACTCAGCCATGAAGTGTAAAAAAAGTGTAGTATCGTCCTAATTGGAAGATCTAACGGTATTTTTGCTACGCAGAAGCATTCGATGTTTAACTGCTGACGGAAGTGATGTTTCAAACGCATGCGATGTGTTGCTGGGAAGCTTTAGTGCGTTAGCCAACCACAGTCGCGCTACTTGCACCACAAAATTACGTAGAATAGCGCAGAAGTGTGTGGTTTGGGACGCACCTACAGTGTTTAGAGTTTTGGCGAAAATTAACCTACAAATGGCCTACTTATAGTTGTCTCTGCATATTAAGCTGGAATATTTGAAAGTATTTTAACAACTAAAAACGTACACATTTCAGCATTTAAATTAATGGCGGGGTTTATAACAATGTTAAACTACACTAAATAATAATAAGAAAGTTGACTTTTTTTTTTTTCATTACTTTCATCACAGTTTTTGAAAAGGATCCATGGTGCCATATTTAATTTAAGAATGAAAATCATATGGGCTTGGGACAATATGAGGCTGAGTAAATGACAGAATTTTCATTTTTGGGTAAACTATTCCTTAAAGTAATGATTCCTTTTTTTCCCAGAATGAATCCTTCACTGGTAGCTGCATTCGGTGCTACTTCTCTGACGAGGCAATGTAATCGTCAGGCCTTTCACAAACACGGCAGATCTACCACCACCTCTGACATGATCCAGGAGATAAGCAGTGCTTTCAAGAAGTTGTTTGAAAGCTAAACTACACGTGTCCACACTACTATCCAAGTCATAAAAGTTTGAAATAAAGAATAAAGGTTTTCATCTCTAAATAAAGTCATTGTTGATCTTGAGTTCAACTTTTCAATTTTTATTTTAAAGTGCCTCTTGTAGTTACAATACAGTATCTACTACTTGTACAGTTTCATGTCTGTGTGGTGGCAAAGACCTCTATAAACGTCATACACTGTTTTTTTTTTTTCTCCCATATATGTCGGTAGATGTGTGTTTTGTTTTTGAGTGTCTAGATTTATTGATAACCCACCAAGAGAGAGTTATAACACTGTCCCTCTATGATTGAATTACTCTGTTATCACTAACAGCTGTGATTTATTTATTGGTCTTTGTGAACATGTTCACTTTCAAGTATTCAAAGAATTGCTCTACCTTTAAAGTTGATGTTACCCTTACATTAAACTGTTTAACATCTTATTTTCTGTTAATAACTCACAATCCTTGTTTAATATGTGGGACAAATGACAGATTATTGGAAGTGGCTGTCACTTATAGATATAGTTTGTTATTCTGCGTATTAAACTAACATGAACATTTACTTTATAACTGTTGCAGTTTGTGTTATTTCACCCTGTTTGTATACATGAATGTGTCTGGACACAAAAACTAGATCTTCCATATTCTGCAGTCTTGCGTTTATAGAGTAGTGGGCATGTGCGACTCCAGTCCGGAGATTTATCTCACCCGTTTCTGGTCTTAATGTACGTTTATACTGTAGTGGGCATGCGCGACTCCAGTCCGGAGATTTATGTGACCCGTTTCTGGTCTTAATGTACGTTTATACTGTAGTGGGCATGCGCGACTCCAGTCCGGAGATTTATCTGTCCCGTTTCTGGTCTTAATGTACGTTTATAGAGTAGTGGGCATGCGCGACTCCAGTCCGGAGATTTATCTGTCCCGTTTCTGGTCCTAATGTACGTTTATAGAGTAGTGGGCATGCGCGACTCCAGTCCGGAGATTTGTCTGTCCCGTTTCTGGTCCTAATGTACGTTTATAGAGTAGTGGGCATGCGCGACTCCAGTCCGGAGATTTATCTGATCCGTTTCTGGGGATGTCTCGAATGTAACACCCTCGTGAGAGTCTTATTCGCTGTTACTTAGGTTAGGTCTAGGTTTAGATTTTGTGGTAGCATTAAGGTTAGGTTTAGGGTTAGGTGTAGGGTTTCCGTGGGACCTTCTAGACACGACCCGTCTCAATAGTCTGCCGTGAAGTTTCATTTCGGGTAGGCGCGCGCTAGTGTGCGTGTGTATGTGAGCACGCCGTGAGTCTCTCGTCTCGCCTCTCATTTGTATGCGCTTTATTTGCCGAGGGCGGCGTTCTTAATAAGATCATAAATCGTCAAATCCATAGTTATTTCGTGACGTCTCCTATTTCCACACATTTATAAAAACGGGTATTTCTGTTGCGCACTAATGTCGATGGGGCTGGAGTCTGGATTTTCTAGCGAGGAAGTGCTGAATACTCGCTTCCCTCTTCACCGGGCGTGCAGAGATGGGGATGTGGGCGCGCTGTGCTCGCTTCTCAAGTGCAGCACAGATCAACTCTCTGTGGAAGACTCTTTCTACGGTTGGACACCGTTACACTGGGCTGCACACTTCGGCAAGGTACAGAATCAGACATGCAATTAATTAATGTCTAAGCAGTATACATGACTAAAATGCTTTATTAGTCATTAGACAGATACTTTATGAATTGTAATGCATTAGCCATATATAAGCACTTAGTTCACAATATACACACACACCCATCATTTTAATATTCATGCATGCACAAAGATAAAAGCTGTGGTATTCTTTGGTTGTATTTAATCGCAACCAACCATCCACCACTACACAATGAAATAATAGTTTACATGCATAAACGGACTTGAAGAGTTAAAATGAAATCACGCATTCAGTGGGTGAACTGCAGACACTTTGTCTTGATGATCCCCCGTCCCCCATTTCTTGTATCCAATGTCGGGTTTTAACAGGCTCGGCTTGTTAACCCGTGCTGGTAATAAAAGAGCAATCTGTTCCTAAAGAATCGAACAATAGGGGTGTTACCATATTAACCGCCAAATTGACGGTATTTCCTTGAAATCAATGCATGCGTCTCTTTTTAAATAGAAGACACGTAGATTATTATACCTCATTATTATTATTGTTAAGTGTTTGTTTTTCTAATAGTGATAGCGTGAGTAGTTTGGCCTCAGGCAATGATGTTGAACTTCAAGTTTTCCCACGGTCTCTGAAGAGCTACATTATATGTCATGTAGCAGTTGTGTTCTCGGATTTCTTGTGGTTATCTAACCAGATGAAATGCAGGATGTGCAGGAGCCAGCAGGCTGATATAAAGACCAACCCCTGGGGTTGTTTTTACAAATGTATTACTGAAAAGAAAAGAAAAAAAAAAAAAACATTTGCAAGCTTGTGTAATGTATGAACATGCATCTCAACATTTAGGCAAATACTATGTCAAAAAAATGCATCTTGAAGATATATTAATGCCTTAAAACTGTTGTGGTCATAAGAGTGTAGTATGCACACATGTAGCACCTAGACTGTAAATTGTACTGTGACATGATTGACCATGGTATTATTACTATGTTTTGTTATTGGTTTTCTTTCAGGTTGTGTACATTGAAACAATTAGCACGTTTTTATAATTTAGGTCAAACTAGATGTTTCAGTTGAATCAAATAAGCAATGTGCCTTATCTCATATTATTCATAAAAATTGTCTTGAGGAAACTATAAATCTCTCTCCACTGGGATGCCACTCCCAATTTTTGTGTTGGCGACTTTATCAGTAATGTTTTAGAGCGAGTGTCTTGAGAAGAGCTGTTTAAGGCAGGCTGCTGTGCGTAGATGAATAACAGGAAGAGACAAGGTGAAATTTGAGTTCCCTTTCAAGTCGGTCACTTCGATGCAGCGTCAATAGCTGATGCTATGGGAACTCCTCCCAGGAGTGGCGTATCTCTTAAGCCCATATAGGATCACGTCAGTCTCATTGGCAGATGGAGCTTGTGTGTTTGTTTACATAAGAATGAATGTCACCAACATTTTAGTCAGTTGCGCTGCTTCTGTCCTCTTGTCTGCTTTCTGTGTCAGAGGCGGGGCTCAGGCAGCTCCTCCACACACAGAGTGGACAGCGACAGGTGAAGATTATGTGTTACTCGAGGCTAATAGGTTTTTTTAATAGTTTTTTTTTTTTTTTTAACGACAACTGCATAATTCCATCCAGAAAGTTTGGAAGAATAAGTCCAAATAGACTTTGTTTCAAAGCTGCATTCCACAGCTCCGGTGTGGGAACATTTTGGCTTTAAGCCAAATGAGAGAGGAGAGCCCATTAATGTGACCGAGCTGGTATGTCGACTTTGTTTCAAAACAGTGGCAACTAAAAGTGGCAATACAACTAACCTAAAAGCTCATCTAAAACATAACCGCCCCATCCAGTTTTCCGAGCTTGGAACAAAAACCACAGTTGGAGATGGAGAGGGGCCTTCCCGATAGTGCTGCACGATTCTGACTAAATTGAGGATCACAATTTACTAGAGGTTCTTACAAAATGTTCTCTGCTTAAAACTATGCAAAAATGCAATAAAATTGTAAATCAAATATATAAATTTAAAATGTCCTAACTTCACAAGTGGGCACAACGAATACATTATTAACAGCACCTTGTGATTATTGGAAAAAAAAAAAATCCTGTTAAAAAAAAACGCATAATAAATAAACTATTTAACTTGTTTCTCACATGCTAAGTTAAAAGCAAAACGAGCAAAAAAAAAAAAAAAGCTTCATTAACAGTTCTATGTTAACTTGGTATTGCACTTGTAAGCAAATATGCAGTAAAACACTGTTATTTTACAAAAGCTTTTTTAAATAAATATGAACCATTTATATTAAAACAATGAGGCCTTCAACGTTTCTCTTGTAAAAAAAAAAAAAAAAATGCTTCAAGCTTGTAAAGGAATTATTCAACAGCCAGTAATTAAATAGAGAACAGAGTAAACAGTGCTTTAAGTTTTTCAGCAACAGTAGCAATTTAACATTTAAAAAATACTAATATAAAACATTAAAAAAGGTCATTTAATGCAAAACGAAACTACTTAAATACTTGACACTCTTAACTGTGTGATAGATATACATTAATACTGATTTGATGCAGTATGAATACCTGAATGCCTATAACAGACAGCATGCAGCTTATATACATTTAGCGATCTCACAGATCTAACGTTTTGAAGAATTTGTCCTGTCTGCTTTAGCGACTATGTTTGCTTTAATATCTCATCACGACAGCGCAGATTTAATCCCATCTGTTTACACTCTCGTAATTCATTAACAGCTGTGTTTACATTAATATTGCCCTAAAAAGGGGTGTTTTGATTAAAAACAGTGCACAGTCTCATACAGAAGCGCTGCATTCAAGAGACACAAGCACACGGGCAGCCAGACACATTCATGTGAGCGTTTGAGAGCAGCAGGTTGTAATCAAACAGTGCATTGGAAGTGAATTTAGTCAGATCTTGGTAATGCCTTAATTTTTTTAGCATCAGTGGCTCTTAAAATATTGAACTGAACAGAGAGTCTTACTCCTATCTAATCGTGGCTGCACCCTGCAGTTTATAAACCACTGTGCTGGACAAATGTCTTTGGCCTTTGCGTTTTAGGTTATTCAACGTCTCGTGCAGAAGCGCTGTGTTTTGTAGATGCCATATAAAGTTTATCAACATTTAAAAATGAGTCTTGAAGTGCATTTCGAATTGAAATTTGACTGCCTTACAAATGCATGCCACTGGAATGTTAATATACATTGCAGAATCGTTGTCATTTAGAAATGAGATCGCAAAGTTGTCTGAATCAAGATCGCGATCTTTTAACGATTAATCGTACAGCTCTACTTCCTGACTTTAATGTTCTTTTTGACATTCCAGTTCCAATGTCTGAATATTCTTAAGAATGAAACTTCATTGCTCTTTGAAAGGGTGTACTTGCATTATTATGCTATTATATTATCATTATATCAGTGGCATAAAATGGTTAAAATGACAGTAGTTATCGCAATTATTTCTGGGACAATATATCGTCCAACAAAAGTAGTTATCGCGACAGGCCTACCAGTGATCAGCGCATCCTTTAAACTTCTGTGTATTGCATTGTGATAACTGTTGTGTGTCTTTCTTCTAGAAAATAAACTTAAAAGAACCATTCGCTTACCAATGCCTTTTTATGATGGCGTTTTGCAAATGTTCCCCCTATGTGAGCGTTGCATCCCTCTTTCCAAAGAGCACAAGTGCTACTTTGTCTGGAAGCGGAAGCGGCGCTCGTTGACACTGTTCATTGGGAGCGCATGAAACTCGAGACGCTTCGCTCTTGGCTCGCTTTCTTTGTGAAAGCCAATGCCGGTCCCCTCTTCTACCAATATCCAACCTCTGTGGCTCCCGAGGGACCAAGCGAGAAAGGGACGCAAGGACAGGATATATAACGTGGAGATTTTGAGAATTATTTGTTGCCGGCTCTCCTCATCTCCATTTTAAGCGGCTTCACCTGTTCAGTTGGCCCGTGACAATCTGTGCTCCACCATTGCCGTGCATGGTGCGATCATGTACAGTGGAGAAGATGATGAGGGGGGTGTTATATAGTAGGTGGCCTCTGACGGTGAAACCTGGTCACACTCTGCTGATGAGCCCACTGGTATTTCCCCCTGCGGTGTGGACAAATGAGCAAGGAAGGC
This sequence comes from Myxocyprinus asiaticus, assembly GCF_019703515.2. Taxonomy (NCBI): domain Eukaryota; kingdom Metazoa; phylum Chordata; class Actinopteri; order Cypriniformes; family Catostomidae; genus Myxocyprinus; species Myxocyprinus asiaticus. The sequence goes on along the minus strand of NC_059354.1, from coordinate 13,174,147 downwards.
TTCCGATGCTGAGATGATGGAGGTTCTTACTTGGGCGGTGGAGAAACTTAAGCTTGAATGCCTGATGCGTGTTGTCGACTCGATGAGTGGTTTTACAAGTTGGTGGAACTCCAACCCAGTGCCATTCTTTCCTGAACTGCACGAACAACTGGGTAAGACACGTCGCTCCCCCTAATGCTTGAGCCTGAGCGCTTGTCTCAGGCTCTTGTCCTCTTTGATTGGTAAGGCTTATGCTGCGGCAGGCCAAAGCTGGCTCGGCCCTGCATAACATGGCGGTCCTGCCGGCCTGACAAGCAGACTGTTGGAGGACAAGGACGTAGCCCAGACCCCTAGTCCTTCAAAGAGCTGTGTCATGCCACAGATCTGGCGCTCCGGGCTACCAAGATCACTGCCCAGGCTGTTGGCAAATCTATGGGAAACCTGGTGTCCGTTGAGCGTCATCTGTGGTTGAACTCATTAGAGAGAAGTTTTAAGGACAAGGCCTTTGTGCTCGACACTCCTGTGTAGCAGCAGGCTCTCTTTGGTGATTCAATGAATGCTTTCACCAAGAGATTTCAATCGGCCAAGAAGCAATTGGTTGCGTACTAGGGGTGTAACGATCCGTCAATCTGGATCTGAAACATTAAAGCTAGTAATAGACCAATTTATCCGCCAGGTCAATTAATCAGCTGATATTTTGCCATTTTTAGATTGTCTGCATAGGCTGATTAAAGCTGCACCATGTAAGATTTTTGGGTTAAAAATGAACAAATTGCCATTATTTTTATTTATTTATTTTTAACTAGTAGTTCCCACTACTTAGTTGGTCGTAGTGGTGGCACGGTTACTCACCTCAATCCGGGTGGTAGAGTACAAGTCTCAGTTGCCTCCGCTTCTGAGACAGTCAATCCGCGCATCTTATCATATGGCTCGTTGTGCATGACACCGCAGAGACTCCCAGCATGTGGAGGCTCATGCTGCTCTCCGCGATCCACGCATAACTTACCACGTGCCCCATTGAGAGCAAGAACCACTAATTGTGACCACAAGGAGGTTACCCCATGTGACTCTACCCTCCCTAGCAACTGGGCCAATTTAGTTGCTTAAGAGACCTTGCTGGAGTCACTCAGCACACCCTGGATTCAAACTTGTGACTCCAGGGGTGGTAGTCAGCGTCAATACTTGCTGAGCTACCCAGGACACCACAAATTACCATTATTGATTGAATACATAAACAGTCAGTTTATCAACAATGTCCTTACTTTAGATATTACAGTTTTATGTTCTGTTAATGCCTGATCTTCTGTAAAGCTGCTTTGAAATGATGTGTGATCTGAAAGGTGCTATACAAATAAAAATGACTTGACTTTACCCTGATTTACTTAAGCCTATAAAAATAATTTGTATTTTGAGCTGTTAGGTCGGATTTGGCATGTAATCGCTGGCTTATGTCGTTCATCCTTGCGTCATTACGTCATGTCCGTAAATACAGGAAAGAAGTACCGGCTGTCAGATGTTCTGGCAGGAGAAACTACGCCTTTCAGTCAGTCACAGTCACACAGTTCAGGACATCATCACTGCAGTCTGGATGGATGTTTTTCTGTTATCCGTTTAGAAAAGTTGTTTGCTATAATGCTTGGATATGTTGTCTGGTAGGATTGTTGAAGCTAAGATTGCTTGTATGAATCGAACATTACTTGTGTGTTAACCGATCACATAGTATCTATGTTGTTGGTGGAAGTTACTGTGACACGTTTACTAATATTAATGACTTCTGAAATTGACTTAATTGTTATTGCATATTAAAGCATTTTATTTTCATGTTTAATAAAGCATATTTTATCCCAATCATTATTGAATACTCATTTTATATTTTTAGTTTACACAGTTATTGTGTATTGCATAGACATACTGTTGTAGTATTACGGTTCACTAGCATTATCAGCTGAGACTGAACAATATTATATAAAAATAATAAAGTCTTCCATTGAACGTGTATCAGCCATATTACAAGTTTCACCTCATATTTTGATAAGTGTAGTACAATACAAAATGTAATAGTAGATAAAACACTTGAATAATCATATTAAAAATAATCTGGTAATTGGTGGTGGTTGAAGAGAGTCCCTTGTTCTCTATGTAAAAGCGCTTTGAGTGTAGTGTCAGAAAAGTGCTATACGTGTAAAATTCTTTCATTCAAAATATGTAAATAAGAGTGTTGTTTGTCTTCATCAAAGCAAGTAATATTTCAGGTTTCAATTTTTAATCGTGTAACATAATCAACATATATCAATATGACTCCGGCTCTTAATATCTCCCAGTCATGATCACACGGGTGATGTCCAAGTAACCTCAAATCATGAGATTCATCCGGCAGAAGAGCAGTGCCGCAACACGACTTGAAATTTTAAGTTTCAACCACAGATGTCATAGAAAGTAGGGCTGCAACTAACGATTATTTTGATAATCGACTAATCTGACGATTATTAGAACGATTATTCGACTATTCGGGGGATTATTGCAATGATTAAATTTAATTCAGTAAATATTTTACTGCAAAAAAATCCTATTGTTATCAAGTGTTTGTCTAGTTTTCCATTTAAAATGGTCTAAAAATAAATTTACTTGAAGCAACATATAAGATATTTAGACTTGCTTTAAAGGTGCTATATGTAATATTTTTACTGTACTAAATCATAAAATGACCATAATATGTCATTAGAGAATTAGGAAACATGCTAAGTTGAAAAACTGGCTTCTCCGATAACAATGCTACAAATGCTACAGCCAGTATATTCTACTTTGAAGTTTCCATTCCGGGCCGGAATTTCTATTTATGTTTTTTGGCCTGTGTGATCCCGCCCACTGCCCACTCACCAATAGTATTTCGACACCACCAGGTTGCCAGATTTGAACAAACAACACTGCATGCTGCAGCCATGGAAGCCAGCAAACAAACTGAATCAGAGATAACAGATTCCACCTGACCTAAAAAGCCTTGCCATCTGTCTAAAAACCACCATGACCAGAGGCGTAGCAAAACAAGGATAAATATTGGAGATGCCTTTGGAAGATGGAGATTGCTTAAAACCCAGAAATCCTTTAAAACGGATGCTGAGTTGGCTAATTCTGGCAACCCGCCTGAGTGTCGAGTCGATTCTCAAATATTTTAAATCTGGACTGCAGTACCCATTTCAAATGCTTGTTGTCAATCTTACATATAGCAACTTTAAGTCACAAATATAAGCGTAATTTGTATACAAGTGTATTTTTTCACTTGGTTATATTTCTGCGAGTGCAGTAAAGACAAAATATACTTATATTCAAAATCTATTAGGGCTGCAACTAACGATTATTTTGATAATCGATTAATCTAACGATTATTCGACTATTCTGTGATTATTGCAACAATTTATCATTAGCTATTTATTATCACCGATTATTCACCTTGTGCCCGACTTAAAAGGTTGTATTAAACGTGCTTACTAACAATAAAGAGGACAAAATCATCTTTTAAAAATACCTTTAAATGACATTCACTGAATTAAAGGGTAAAATGTACTTTTTTTATTACATTTAATTCAGTAAAGAAATTCACTACAAAAAAATCCTAATGTTACCAAGTGTTTTTGTCTTGTTCTCCTTTTAAAATTGTCTAAAAATCCTTAAGATACATTTACTTGAGAAGCAACATATAAGATATTTAGACTTGCTTTAAGAGAATGTATCTTAAATATAAGTGAATTTTGGATATAAGTGTATTTTTTCACTTGGTTATTCTTCTGCGAGTGCAGTAAAGACAAAATACACTTATATTCAAGATATATTCTCTAAAAGCAAGTCTATATATCTAATATGCTGCTTCTCAGGTGAAGAGGGGCGAAGACTACCCTCTCTCACCTTTCTGTTCACTTCAATCCATCTTTAACTCTCAAAAAAACAAACTCTTCTTAATAAAGCTGCATATTGCCAATTTTCTTTACAATAAGAAATGCACGGTGACACATACTGTATTATGATACAATAAGTCGCGAGCCATCGCGTTATAATCTAGCTGCATTAAGCGTGTGCGCTCGGGGTGAGCGTCCCCCGCGCCAGAGTGTACATCAGCTGGGTGCATTTTCAATCTCTCCCCCTTATGCCTAGATTACACCGGGCGCTTCTGCGGCGCGTTCCGGCTCCGAGGTTTTGTTCTGTCCTCCATGCGGCGTCAGACCCCACTGGCAGCATTTCAGAAGCGGAGCGCTGCGAGGAAGCTGTATTGGCGAGATCACGAAATCAACAAACATCAGTAAACTACTTTGCCTGTCCGATGTTGCTCGCTTCATGCATGCGTTTGTAAAATGTATATTTTAAAGGCTCATTATTAAGGTTTAGTATTTCTCTGTAATGTAGAACAGTGTTAGCAATGTTACTTATAACATTCTTTCTCAGCCCTGGAACTCAAACCATTTTCTGATGCCCCCCAAAAAATATATTCAAGTAATTAAATTAATGTCATAAACGTGCGACTAGTCGACTAGGAAAATCTTTGGTCGGGGGCAGCCCTTTAAGTTGCCAGGACAGCAGGACTTAATATTTAATATGTTTACTTCTCAGAAGGCTGTGTTTTTCTGTGTAAAGGTCAAAGTCGAATGTAAAAAGACTTATTTGAGGGTCAGTATTGCTTCTGTTTACAAATAAATGGTTATATTTAAATTATTTCAGGCACTTAAGAAAACAGTTTATTCCAGGGTTTTGCAGAAAGTGCCGTTCTGATACTTCATGTAAATGAGATCGGCATTTTCCTTACACTGTTGTCATGTAAACACAAATGGCGTTCATACAGGTTTTTGAGGAGTGCGCTAGTGGTGCACTGATCAGGAAATGAGAGGCTGATATGTATTACCATTTAAAAACAAAATATATATTTTAAGACTGAGATGGGCCTATACCAATCCGATCACCAATTTTCCATTTTAAGGTGCCCTTTGCAACACTATTACAAGTTGTATGCTGCAGTGTTGTTATATGTTTATGCCCCACTCTGAGAAATTACATTCAATTTACATTCATTGTGAAATGCTAACATTTTTTTGAATTGAAAACAGTTATGAATAGTTCTGTTGGCACTATCAAATATCATTGTGACATACTGGCAATCAATCCCAATGTGCGTTCTTTTGTGTTCTTATGTTCTCGTGGACTCGTTGTACATCATCCACTGCCGAAATACGATTCCAATCCTCAAGAACACAAGTACAGAGGACGCAGGAAAGTACCCGGATGTGTCCTTGATTTTGAGGAATCATTGGATGATGACTTGTGGGCAAGAACTCAGTACTATGGTGGCAGATGAAGAACATTTATTAGTTTGTTTTCTTTTTTCCTCAAGAGTTTCCCGCTGTAAGCTTGTGAAAGGCTGACGGCTCGTGAGAGTCGTTATACTCTGTCAACATTTGTTGTTTTTTTGGGGCATCATTTTAATATAGTAATAAACACAAGGATCAAAAGAGTGTTTACATATTTTATTATTTTAACGTGTCACTAGTCCTTCAAAACCTGGTGTGATGATATTAATGCTGTCACTTGTGTGATAATGCCAGTAGTTCTCTCACTGGATTCAAATGTGCTGTGACGGTTAATTGCTCAACAGGAAGATCGCAGCACATCTCAGAGCTCGCAATAGTTGCGTTCTACGTCCTCCTGTCCTTCCGATTTCGTTTTTCCAAGGTAGTTGGCAAGACTGGTCTTCATAAGAACACAAGTCCATTCTCTGTGTTCTTAGAACTGAGAAACACCCATTGGCCCTGAATCTAGGCACGATCGTTGATCACAGATTTAAGATGAAGATTGGCCGATTTAGATCGGCGGCTGATCAGTGCACCCCTAGAGTGTGCATATGCGTAAATGGACCGAATAGCAAACATCATAGGATGGAGCCCAATAACAAGTCAAAACAGTGGAAAGAATTAAACATTTCTGGGAGTACAGTGGGAAAAACACTTACACTGTAAACTATCCATTTATTATCACCAATGTTAAATATCGACTGTCCCTCATGTCCATGTATATTCGGGGAATCCTGGAGTTTTACCTAAGAGGAATACCTTACTATTGTACAGGATGTACAGGAGTAAAGAGTATGCCGCTTATACAGTGAATGTTGAAGGGAAGGCACTTTCTCGCAATAAGCTGCTTTCTGTTGTCCAAGTAAACGTTGTCATTGAAACCTCCATATTGATTGACCACTAATTAAACCACTTTTCCCTGTCTCTTCTCTCTCACCCAGCTGGAGTGTGTTATGCTTCTAGTGCAGGTGGGATGTGGTGTGAACTCCATGACCTCTCGCTTTGCCCAGACGCCTGCTCATATTGCTGCCTTCGGGGGTCATCCACAGTGCTTGCTCTGGCTGCTGCAAGCTGGTGCTGATCTTAATAGACAGGTAAGAGATAATTTCCTTATTGGATGAAATAGACAAAAGTGTTAATTTCCTCTGAAACATATGTGCATTAATTTGCTAGGGCTGGGTGGGGTGACAGTATATACTGTGCTGCGGTGGAAGTGTCAACCTGTAGATATTTTTCCTGTACTGTTTATACCGGGTTAGATATTTGAGCAGCTGTTAGTGGGCAGCACTGCTTTGTATTGTTTGTGAGAGCAACAAGACATTGATTAATGCAAAAATATAGTGGGGTTGTACCAAAAAAGTCAAGCTAAAAAATAATTTTTATTAAGTTGATAGGAACAAGACAAAGCTTGTTTAGGAGCAACCTGCCATGTTCACGTAGAATTCAACTGATGTGTGGTGGGTCACAGGTTTGTGTAATTCACCTTCGAAGTGTAACTGTGGTCGATTCCTATTTCCATTATAATGTATCAGTGTTTGGGTTTTCCCTATGTGCATGGTGTAGAATGTCCAGAAGCTTGTAAGCACATTTCTGCTTATTCATAGATTCTCTGGCCCGACCATTCATTGGTGTTTTACTGTGGAGAAATTAGATTACTGGGCCTAAATTACATAACCAGTGATGAGTTGCTGTTCTCTAAATATAGGCTAGTTTGTTGTACATCCCCCGTAGCTCAGGCAAATTAACATTAATCATTTAAGGACATCATCCTCCCCATCCCTGCCACTGATCTCTTATCCACACAGACTTGCAGAGCAAAGCTATTGGGCGTAAGACTGACCTACTTTCTTCTCCTATGAATCACCGCTTTTGCTAAAAGGGTTGTGATGCTCAGCCACTTGTTTATAAGTTGTCTCAGCTTTCTGTCAGGGTGAAAAGTTCAAGTCTAGCTGATCTACCAGCTCCTTATAGATGATAATAGTCATATGGTGATTGCTGCCATTTTCAGCAATGTGAATAGCCTGTAGAGAGTTGTAATGTTTGTTTTTTGTGAGTTAAAGCCATTAGACACTTATTTTTTTTTTTCTTATTCAGTTATTTTATTTTATATATTTTTTACATTTTATATTTTATATTTGAAGTTAAAAATGTAAAAATTACTTCTTCATGTGTATGAAGCACAAATGCGCTTTAAAGGAATGTTTGGGGTTCAATACAAGTTAAGCTCAATCAGCAGCATTTGTGGCATAATATTGATTACAACAAAAATTAATTGTGACTCGTCATTACTTTTCTTTAAAAAAAGCAAAAATCTGGATTACAGTGAGGCACTTACAATGGTAGTGAATGGAGCCAATTTTTTAATGTTAAAATAGTCACTTTTTCAAAAGTATAGCCACAACACAAACATAAACAATATGCATGTAAACATGATTTTAGTGTGATAAAATCACTTACTAACCTTTTCTGTGTAAAGTTATAGCCAATTTTACAACTTCACTGCCATGATGATGTAATGTCAACAAACCCTAAAATAACTGTAAAAATTTCAATTTAAACAGCTTTGAAGCTCAAATAAGTTTTAACAGAAGAATTTATGTAAGTGCTTTTATAAAATTATAAGCTTCACATTTCTGCCTTTAAACCCTCCAACAATTGGCCACATTCACTTCCATTGTAAGTGCCTCACTGTAACCTCTCTGTAAATATTTGCTTTTTTTAAAGAAAAGGAGGGACGAGTCGAAATATGTTTTTGTGGTAATTGACATTATGCCACAAATGCTGTCAATTGAGCTAAACTTGTACTGAACCCGGAATATTCCTTTAAGAAATATGACAATTAATCATTGTCCTAAAAGAGACAATTGTTTGACAATTAACCGTCAAATTTCAGGATCTTGACAGCCCTAAATGTAATCTATCACTATTGCATAATAATATATTGTTCAGGTTGGCTCGGTCCCCAGAAAACAAAACAATATAAATGCAAAGTGGACTTTGACTACAGTGGATCAAAAGAAGAAATATTTTCAACATTTATAAATATTTCATGCTTATCCTATGCAATATTACAACGTTTACAAATCCTTAAAAAAATCATGTGTTCTTTTGTATGATTTAATATTTTCTGTGAATGAATGACTAAAGGTTTATGTGTATTAAATTTATACCATAAGTGACATGTCAGTAAAAAAACATACAATTAAATGGTTATTTGCAATGTGTATGACTGAATCATCAGCCAAAGTTTCATAATTGTGACAGCCCTATTCCCAGCTTCTGCTTAGATTTCCTCACTGTTTCACAGGACTATGTGGGAGAAACCCCCCTCCACAAAGCGGCCCGGGCTGGCAGTGTTGACTGCATTAACACACTGCTACTCCAGGGAGCCAAGGCAGAGTAAGTTTTTTCTCACTGCTGTTTAGAGCTCACTCAAAGCAACTGTATCTCTCTCTCTGGCTCTTACATCCATACAAATGCCCCACTGGTACTGCATTTAAGAAGGCCTCCATCAAAACTGAAATGGTGAATTGTTTTTTATGAACTAAAGGAGCTACATTTCTTTTCTACAGCTGCCAAGATAATACAGGAGCAAGCTGCTAGTTCTTTCTAGTTGGATCATGTTTCTGCTATACAAAGACAGATGAGCTCATGTTCTGAGAGGTAGAAAATTGGCTGGTTTCAGTCTCACTTTTTTTTTTTAATATGCATAACTGTTTTAAAAATAAATGAATGTCAGTTTATTTTCTTTCTCATGCATTATACATTTAAGCAATAACACCTTGGAATTTAAGCAATAATAAATGAGAGACAATGGTAAAAAAAACACACACACAAAAAAAAACAGCTATATAAATGACACAAATGTAAAATTAACAGATTGTTATAAACAAGTCTTTTGCCAAGTAATATTGTTCATTAGCCTAATTATTGGTTGTTGACATAAATCTATTAATATTGAATTCAGTTAATGTGTGTTCACAGTTATATGTGCATATATCAGCAATATTACAATCCAAATCAGATTTTACAGGAAGAACTGTTTAATAAATCACTTTTTCTGGATGTCACAATGATTTATATATATATATATAAAATATTAATTTGCAAAGAAATTATTTTTACATTTATGTCATTTTAATTTTAAATGTGATATTAAAGAATTTCCTCACAGTAACTTTAGATTTAGACAGTTTAATGGAATATTATGCAGTAATTTGGATTATCCTGATAGTCAGTACAGGACAGCTTTAGTCTGTTGGGGTAGACCATGAAACAGCAAAGTATAACATCAGGATTCTGATGATTTAACATTGGACGTGTGCTCTTTTAGTCATCCAAGCTGAAGTAACTGCATTACCTATTTTACAAGAAGCTACGTTTGTGCCAGGGCTTATATACTCTCAATCCATTTTTAAATGTATTTGATGGAGTTCTTTTTAAATGCGTGCCCGGATTTGGAATTATTGGCTTTTTGGCTGAATGTGAAATTTATTGTGAATTTAGTAATTTGATGATTTCTGTCATGTCTTCTTTAAACTCCTGTGAAGAGCAGAGGTAATATATTTTTTTGGTTTCCTTCACTTTTGATTTAAAAATATGTTTTCATTGCAAGGTTGCAAACTCTGTTGCACATTTCCTCACAGCTCAAAAGCAAACTACTATTGCTATTTTAAATTCTTCTTGGTTGCTAAGGAGCCTTTTCCTTGTCAGGAGATATTTAAAAATGGAGCATGAGAGACAACTTTCAACCCCATTGTCTCAAGGGAATTGTGCACTGTTCAAAACGTCTCTGCAAATGGTCAGACAGCTTATTATCCATGATATTTTCAGCCAAATGACTTGATATAGCTGTACCAATTTTGCTTTTGGTTGTTGTAAAATCAGAAAATTAAGAACCGACTGGGGCTTGTAGTGTCCCCAGTACCATCTCATTAGTACTGGAGATTGACCAGCAGTTTTCTTTTTCTTTTTTACGATAAATACCGATTATATTTCTGTTTAAGTGTTAAGATGTGCAGTTAAGATAACAATTTACAGAACTAATTTTACGTTTTTCTTCTATTTCTGCTGTTTGCTGCAATAATTCATTAGACTACAACAGTTAGACTGCCTACTGAGAGGAAATCTAGGTTAAGACATGTAATGGCATGGTGCTGTTCTATAGAAACCCACCTAATAGTGCTATTTATCGGCAGACCTGTAACTGTCAGTTAAATGGATCTAGTTAGTTATAACATTGAATTTTTTTTTAAGCATTTCAAAAGATGTCATGACTATATGTCATTCAAAACAAGAAATTAGAAGTCATATAAAAATAATGCAAGAATTTGCATGGAAACAATACGTGTTGTAATGTGGAATTTTGTAAACGGAAATACCTGGAGAATAGTTGGTACATATCTATTCAGATATGTGTATATAGACCTACATTACATGCTTATCTGCAACATCTTGATTTATCATGTGCAGAATTAAGATTGTTGATATAATATTATATCATGCTGATATAATTGTAAGTTCTCCTCCTTACAGAGCTTTTGTTTAGAAAATGCAGTTTGACTACTTTGCAGAGGGATTTTGACAGAAGCTCATGAATTATTGTTTATTGTCTACAGATCTCCAGGGTGCAACAAGACTCTCATCCTAAGATTGATTCTGCAGAATAACATCCAGCATATTATGATGGTGTGATAATAACATACATGCAGAAGTGTTCTTGTTGCTTGTTTGGAGAAAGACAGCGGTAGATTCTAAACAGCCTCTCTTCGATTAATATCTCTTGACAATGAGAAATTCCACTTGGAAGAGTCCGTTTATACGTTGATGATGTTGGACATATAGGAAATCAACTGGATCTGATGTTCCACAGATGCTCACAAAACTAACCTTTCCATTAATAACTGAACCTTCATTGAAAATCTTTGTTCAATGGTATCAATTCAAATGGAGAACTTTCCATTCTCGTTTTAAACTACCTTGCTGGGGGAAAAAAAAAAACTGCTTAAACCATACTAAGGAGTTGACTTGATCTCCCAGCATGGTCAAGCTGAGCTAGGATATCAGCTGGCCAACCAGCTACACTGTTTTAGCCAAGCTTGGAGACCAGGTAAACCAGCTAATACCAACAAACCATCTTAGACTGGTTTAAGCTTTTTTTTTTTTCAGTGGGGTACCAAATCATGAGGTGTACAGAATAGGGTAAAAATTAATTGTACTTCAGTATACTGTAGTTAATAATATGTATTGTGCTTTAGTTAGTCACTTAGTTCACTACAGTCAAGCATCCCTGTTTTGAAAAGCAAATGTATGATATCATTTGTGGAACAGCAGATAAATTGGTTTGCTTGTAAGTGTTTCTTGCAGGCTTTTGGTCTATTGAATACAAATGCCTGCTGAACAAACAAGAACTACAAATTGTATACCACATTTGAGGTTCTCCTGCTTTTTTGAATGTCACATGGTTATGTTTGGTTAAAAGACATTTATATAACTGATAATGTTTTGTTAATTTTATTTATTGAACATTAGAAAAGTGACTTTAAAAGATGGGTGCCCCATTTTCAATAAATTACAATTGCAGCAATTAACAAAATCTTTGTGCCCGTTCGCAGAGCAGCCCATATATGCTTGTTGTGTAAGTGCCGGTACAGTGTCCTGCTTCAAAAAATTGTATCACATAATTTTTTGTATATAATTAATAGCACTGAATTATTAACGCATAAAATTGTTCCATTTGCTCCCAGTCAATTAAAAAATATTCAAATTTGACACCAGTGCAATACATCTTGTAATGTCATGTAAAAAATGTAATGTACAGATTTTATGTGAATGTTACCCTTTCTTTAGAAAAAAAATCTAAATGTTAGATTTGTATTGTTATTATTATTATTATTATTATTTTTTATAGCCATCAGACATTTGGGAAATGTAACGAATCTGTCAGATTATATGATATGTAAATGTCTAAGTATCTTCAGGTAGTTTTTGGATTGAATAGTAGAGATTTAAAAGTTTATGGCTTGTTGCAATATTTGTGGTGATTTAAGGTTGCAGCCAAGCTCTTATTGTGGTCCAAATGGCAAAATTAAAAAAAGACCCCTCGCACACTTGAACAGTTTCAGGGAGATGTTTAGAACACAAACACATGTATAGGCAATGGAGAGAAGAAAGTCCTCCAAAATTCAGCTCTACAAACTTTCAGTGTATTGAACAGTAATGTTTCGGTCAAAGACCTTCTTCACGTACGTGGTCCTAATGGCACCATACATATATTTTCCTATTTTGTTTCTAACTAGATGGTACATTTTTTTAATCTTCATGATTTTTGAATGATAAACCTTTATTTTTATTCTGAAACATATCTTTGATAGAGGTAACCTGAAGACAGGAAAATATATATTGTTGTGTCTATATAACATGTGGCATTCAAAATCACAAAGGAGAAGCAGTTTGGCTTTGGGGATCGAGAGGTTGTTAAAAAGGGTTCATTTAGTGCATGTAGCTTACTGTCATATTGGAAATGCTTTTGAGACTATGATGAAATGTGCATTTATCAACCAGAAAAATAGGATTGTTTGTTTATTTTTATTACGGCAGTATGAACAATGTTTTAGTTCTTAAAAGTGGTAGTGGTGCTGAAGGCCCAGGCAGCATTAAAGCAAGTGTGTCATATTTAACTAATTCAGAACTAAACTTTTAAAATAAAGGGATTTTAAAATGAAGATAGGAGATTGAGGGGAAAGAGGGTTTTGGGTTTAATATTTTATTGTATTCAAAAAAATCTTTTTAAACATCTGCCTTGAATCCAAGGGGGAAAAAAACGTTTCTTTTTTGGTCTAAACGTTTTTATTTTTTACTTTCATATTATTAATTTCTGTTTGGTACCATCTCAGCTAACAGGTTTAGAGTAAGAATATAGTTAACTTGCTTTTCTTATCAGTGGTCCGGCTCTGTGACTTTAATGTGTCATATTCGCCATATTATCAACAGTATAGGAGGCAGGCTGATGTTGAACATCAATAAAACAAGTTATACAATTTTCAAAATTTCTCATGTCCTAAAAGGGATACAAAACTGGATATTTTATCTGTTTCCTTTAACATAATAGAACAGGAAGTTGGCATGTTGTTTCCGAAAGTTCCAGTATTAGGATCATTATGTCGACTTGCCGACAAGCGGCATCTCCTATCAAGTTTGCACCGGCTCCAGCAGTTTATAAAATAAGCATTCTTCTTTACTGTATTACAGTCTGTACAGCTGACAACAACTCGCTTCACAACTCTCTTTTGACGCCCCTCCGTGGACATTACACCCGGAAACTGGAGCTCACGTGTGCCCATCTGCCCAACAACACTTAACGCTTTGACCACTGGAGGCAGTGTTTCAAATTTTGGTGTAAACAGACCGATTTTAGCTAAAGAAAAGTAACCTACTTTTTCCGATTTCACTGTGAGATCAGACTGTTTCCTTTCCTGCATGTTTATCTTGAACACTGCTAGCTTCTGCTTTACAGCTTATAACTTTCCTTTCTGGAGAAACCATGACAATCATTCAGAATATTTTCTCTTGTCATTTGAAAGTACCTTGTATTATTGGCAAAGGAACACAAAATAATTTTGATCTCTTCATGAAAAAGACAAATCTCTGATATGAACAAGAGTTCAAGATCTCTTGGACTGAAACCAAAATAAAATTAATGGTGTGGAGAAGATAAAGGAGCTTCACAAACATTTTGTTTTTCTTGTTGCAAAGCACAACTTGGTGTTTCCAGATCTCAACAGACGACAACCACACAGTATTTGGATTGCAGCATGCACACACACTAAAAACTTAAAATATCAATATATACATACATACACTGTTTCCCCTAGGATTTTTTTCAGCAGCAGTGCTGTTGTGCACGCATCACAAGCCTGCAACGCCGGACCCTTATTAATGCGTGTTGTTCGAAGAATAGATTAAAACAAGTGTGTCAAACTCAATTTCAGCCTGGGCCACATCACAGTTTATCTGTGCCTTCAAAGGGCCTGTTGAAAATGTGGCACCAGCAATTACCAATAATATTACATGTTATGTGCATTGAAATGCACATTTGACAGTACTGCATTGATTTTGAGGTTGGGATGCAGATGAAAATTATGATATTAACAACAGTGACGTCTGTGGAAAAAAATGAACACCTCATATTTATATTGCTAAATTTAAATATTCTGACAGTGTGACTAAGTTGGGTCTTTACAGATTCCTTTCATCAGGCTCCTACTAATTAAACTACAGTCATGTCTTGGGATTTCTGAAGGCAGACAAAACAACTTACATTTTCCTACAATCAGAGAGCATTACAAGAGTAAAGATTTTACACAGATGGAAAACTGATTGCTTGGTCCATATTTATGAAAGTGCACCATAGTTCTTCCATAGTTTTTTTTTTTTTTTTTTTTGTTATTAACAATTTTATTGATTCCAATGACAAATCAAACAAACATAACAGGAAACACAATCAAATTACATGAATCTAAACCCTTCCCTCCGAACATAAACCCCACCCGCCACAAACACTCACCCCAGTGGCCCGACAGCAAACCAACAATGACACACAAATAAACAATAAATCAACAAAGTATTCAGAAAAAAAAACAAACAAAAAAATATATATATATATATATATATATATATATATATATATATATATATATACTATATATATATATATATATATACTGTATATAAAAAAATGAAAAAGAAAAAACAACAAGAATGCACATACACATTCAATATTGCCCATCTCCCTCCACTGTCTCCCCCCGAGAGCCCTCCAAAAAATCCAAATACCTACCCCATTTTTTATTAAATAATCCCATGTTGCCCAGCCTTCTACAAACCATCCCCTCAAAAGCTGCCACCCTGCCCAACTCTGTGCACCACTCCAGAAACGAGGGCGCTCCAGCTGATTTCCATCCCCTAAAGATGACCTGCCTTCCGATCATGACACCAGCCAGGACCCAACTCTTCATGAACCCATCCCCTACATTAATAACTGTCCCATCGCCTAGAACACAGAGCCTGATGAAACCAGAGTATCCAACACATCACAAATAAAATTCTGAACCCTCAACCAAAATTCTTGAATCTTAACACACACCCAAAAAACATGGGTTGTGTCCCCATCTTCTGATTGGTATCGCCAGCAGGTGGGTGTGTCTTTGAGACCAAGTCTATACAATTTAGAGGGGGTCCAATTGAATCAATGTAAAATCTTAAATTGCATCAGACGCACCCTTGCATCTCTAGATGTAGACTTGACTTTTTTAGAATCCTAGCCCACACTCCCTCCTCCAGTACCAAGTTTAAATCTTTCTCCCATACTCTCTTGAGAGAAGTTGAAGCTCCATCCCCCAGACTCTGAATTAACAGGGAATAATACACTGATGCCTCATGACCTTTGCCAAAGGCAGTAATCACCACTTCCAGAGTATCTGCCGCTTTAGGGGGATGTATTCTACTCCCAAAAACAGTACAGAGCAGATGGTGCAGCTGTAAATACCTAAAGAACTGAGATCTGGGAATCCTAAAATGTTGAACCACATTTTCAAAAGTTCTCAACACTTCACTCTCATATAGGTCACCGAGCGTATTAACCTCCCACAATCCACTCTGACCAACAGAAAGGGGACTTAATAATACATAATTTTGGGTTCATCCATATGCTCGAGGCAACATTTAAATAAATGTCTGAATTAAACACTCTGGACACTTTTGTCCATACCGAATGCAAATGCGAGATAATTAAATTGTGACTTAACTACTCCGGATAGTTTAATAGAAAGGCTTTGCAATGGCAAAATAGGGGCAAGAACTTACTGTTCAATACAAAACCAGGGAGGGGCTCTCTCAGGTGGAAGCGTCCAGTGAGCCAAATATCTGAGACCGAATGCATAATAATAAAACAAAATTTCGGGTAGGCCTAGCCCACCTTTGTCAATCGGCCTATGTAATTTGTTGAAATGTAATCTGGGACGTTTACCATTCCAAATGAAGGACTTCGCTATGCTATCAAAGTGCTTGAAATAAGAGATGGGGATATCTTCAGGGAGAGACTGTAGCAGGTAATTTAATACAATTCATTTTAATAACATTAACCTTCCCAATTATAGATAAATTTAATGAAGCCCACCTGTCCACATCGCTCGAAAACCGTTTTATTAAGGGGTCAAAATTAACTCTAGCTAAATCACACAAATTTGCTGGGAATAAAATACCCAAATACTTAATACCCTGTTTGGGCCACTGGAAGGCAAACGGCTGAAAAGCCATTACTGGGCAGTACGTTGTCAGAGCCAAAGCTTCAGATTTAGACCAATTTAGAAAAGGAATTAATAATTCTGTGAAGGCAAGGCATAGATCTAGTGGGGTCAGAGACGAATAATAAAATATCATCTGCGTAAAGCAAAAGCTTATACATTATAACTCCCGTCACCACCCCTGGAAAATCATCTTCTTTTCTTAATGCGCTGCTAATGGTTCCAGGGCAAGACTGAACAATAATGAGAAAAGAGGGCAACCCTGCCGGGTGCCCCTATCCAGAGTAAAATAATCTGAAATTAATCCATTTGTTTGTACCGCCGCTACCGGTTGTCTATAAAGCAACATAATCCATCCAATAAATGTACTCCCAAACCCATACATTTCCAAAGTCTTAAAAAGATAATCCCATTCTACCATATCAAATGCCTTTTCTGCATCAATTGAGATGGCAGCAACCGGAGTCTGATCATTCGCCACTGACCACATGATATTGATGAGACGCCTGATGTTATCAGAAGAGCTACGGCCCCGAATAAACTCCACCTGATCTATATGTATAAGAGATGTCATAACTTAATTGGTTAGCCAGAATTTTTGACAATATTTTAACATCTAGCTGGATCAGGGAAATTGGACGGTAACTCTTACACTCACTTGGATCTTTGTCCTTTTTAAGAATCAGACTGATCCAGGCCTGTGTCATGGTTGGCGGAAGCTTTCCATTTCCGTATAAACTTCTAATAAAAGTGGAGCCAATTCTGTAGCATAAGATCTAAAGAATTCAGCTGCAAATCCGTCTGGCCCGGGAGTTTTGCCTGTAGGCCCGAATTACCTCGCCAAGCTCCTCCAAGGTTATCTCAGAATCAGTCGTCAGTTTAGGGAGTTCTAATGGTTCCACAAAATTTCTAATATATTCATCAGTAGACGAATTCTTTAAAAGCATTATTAATATCAATGGCCGAGGTAAAAATTCCACCACCAGCAGATTTCACTGAGGGAATGATAGAAAGAGACTCTCTCTGCTTTATATATCTAGCCAAAAGCTTCCCTGCTTTGTCCCCCGACTCAAAATATGACTTTCTTGCCCTGAATAAATAAAACTCCACCTTCCGAGACAAAATAGTATTATATCTGTATTTCAATCGGGTCAATTCACTGAGGCCATCAGACGACATTCGCCTCTGCACTTTTAATATTCCCTTCCAACTCCACAAGTTCTCGTGCTTTGGATTTTTTGATGAATGAGGCATACTGTTTGATCTGACCCCTAAGAACCGCCTTACGTGCCTCCCAAGCCATGCCCACAGAGGATACTGAAGACCAGTTGGTCTCCATATAAACATTGATTTCAGCCTTTAACATTTGTTGGAAATCAGGATTTTGCAAAAGGGATACATTAAAGCACCAACTATATGATTTATTTTTCTCCATATGTGGCAACACCTCTAAATTCACCAGGGCGTGATCTGAGACTAATATGTTTCCAATTGAGCAATCAACAACAGATGAAATGAGGGAAAGAAATCTATTCTAGAATAAATCTTATGGACTGAAAAAAATGTATAGTCCCTACCAGACGGGTTCAAAAGTCTCCAAATATCTGCAAGACCAAGATTTTTACAAATCTTGTGAAGCATCAATGCTGCTCTAGGGGGCTTACACACTTTTGCTCACTATGATCAAGGACTGAGTCCATCAAAAGATTAAAGTCTCCTTCCAATATTATATCAAGATGGGTGCCAGTGGCTTGCAACATCCCTTCAAGATCTATAAAAAAGTCCTGATCATCAGCATTAGGTGCGTAAATATTAGCCAAAATCAACTTTTGCCCCTGCTAAAACAATAATGACTCTTCCTAATTTATCTTTAAACTGTTTGAGACATTTGAATAGTAGATGTTTTCTTATCAATGTAATGACTCCCCTGCTCTTACTTGAGCCAGCACTAAAGAAAACATGTCCACCCCATATCTTCCCAAATTTTTCAGCTTCCTGCAGGGAAAGATGCGTTTCTTGAAGAAACACTATATCATATTTCTTACATTTAAGAAAAGTAATAACCTTCCTTCTTTTTATGGGGTGCCCCAACCCATTCACATTCCACTTGGAGAGAGACAATCCACTCATATTAACCTTTGACATTCTGACATATTAGAAATATTAAATTGTGTGTCCATTTTTTTTATAAAGACCACATTCCACATTGGTGCAACAATCAACCCCCGAACTTTCCCCAGAACAAAACAAACAGAAAAAAGAAGAATGTGCACATTAACCCCACGCACGACAGCACAAACTGGCATCCATCCCTCTAAACTCAAACTGTCCATGTACGCCTACGAGAGCCCCCACAGCAACTTTGCCGTTCGATTGCTCTAGTCTGGTGTTTCTATACAAATTTTGTAAGACAGAATACACAACAGAAAATACCATAAATCAAACTCCAGCCTCTAGCGGAACCAGCACAAAAAAATAAAAAATAACATCCTTTCAGTTTCCTCGGACAGTCAAACGAATGTTCAGTGAGCCGGATGTTCATGAGTGAAGCAGATGACTTAATCCTTCCAATGTCCTGCAAAAAATACTCCACAAAACAAACTCCAACCAATAGGAGGCTTAAACACAGGGAACATGCAGATTCTTCCATAACTGTCCCGATGGAGTTTTATTCCACAAAACAATCTCCAGCCGCTAGACGGAACCAGCACATAAAGAAACAGAACAGGCACCCAGTTTCCTCGGACAGTAAAGTGTATGTTCAGCACGACAAGCTCACTTGGAGGCAATGTGAGAAACACACCATGACTTCCTCAGCCCATTGATTTTATGAAAGACATCACTTGCTGTGGGCATGCAAATATTTTGCGGCCATCCTTAGTATCCATTCTCAATTTGGCCAGAAACATCAGTGCAAAAGCGATCTTCCGTTGATGTAAGAGTTTCTTGCATTCCTTGAATCAATCACATTTCTCTCTTGTCGAATTCACAAAGTCTGGGAACAAGAAAATGCTGTGGTTCTTCCAAGAAAGCTTTCCTTTACTCCTCTCCTCACACAACACGAGATCTTTATCAGATGATCTCAGGAATTTGACCAGAATTGATCGGGGCCTGTCTCCCTCAGCCGATCTGTGAGCAGGGACTCTGTGAGCTTGCTCGATTTCCAGTTTATGGCCTGTTATGTTGAGCATACTCGGGAAGAGCTCGTCTAGGAATTTCACCATACCTCGGCCTTCCTCATGCTCAGGAATTCCGTAAGTGTCTTTTAAAATCTCTAGAGCCTGAGGATTTTGAATTCTTTGACATATTGACTTTTTAGAACAGTTATGTAGCAGGGTGTATCGAATCTCACCGGTTTATGATACAAAAAGAATTAAAAACTAGCAAAGTGCACAGAGCTCGTCGTTCACACGTCCGACCCTCGCATGGCGCCACATGACTCCCTCGTTCTTCCATAGTTTTAACAATGATATTTGTACTAGTTAATGGTAAACTTGTAAAACCATGCATGGCTCCTCATTACCATGGTTAGTAACTATGGTTTCTATATAAAGAACTATGGCATTTTTATAATGGAAAAAACAGCAGTGTAAATAGATTTAGAAAGTTTTTCTGCCACAACTACCATAGTTAATACTGTACAGTTAGTGTTACTGCAGTAAATCCATGGTACATTTTTGGAAGTTGTGATTTGAGAATTGAAAAGCCTTCTAATTTATGTTTTCTTTGCCAGTGCCATTTAGAATGTGGAGGCTGTTTGTTTTAAACTAGTTTAATCAGTGAGACATGAGTTTTGTAACAGACAATTCTGAACCACATTTATACGGGTTTCGCAATCCCCGCTGCACATCTCACTGGTTCACAAGTGCATATAAAATAGTCTGTTGTTTGGTTGAGACCAGTCTGCAAATTACCGCACCTGCTCTGCCCTCGTGCAGCTTTACTCATGATTAAGCCGTGTTGATAATTGACCCGTGTAGCACTGTTTCATTCCACTTTTGAAGCGAGGAAAATGCACTCCAAAACATACAGATGACGGGAAGGCTCATTTATATTCACGAGGAATGCGCTAACTGATTGTTCAGTGAAATGCTGCGATCCCCTGCCATCCAACATTTCAGAAATGAGCTTGCGGACCACTTGAAATTAAACGAGTTTGACACGTGTTATGCAGTGACGTCACTTGAGTAAGTGCAAGTATTTGTGTGTGTTTGTGTGTGGTCCCTTTTGCAGTGTATAAAGTGCATAGCTGACTGGGGCTGGCAAGCATTATGTTGCGTCAAGAATATTAAATTAACAATGTGAGATCCCAACAGCGGCGCTCAATTCAGCACTGGCACGGCTGCAAGATGCATATAGGGGGAACACTGTATGTGTTTATGTGTGTGTGTGTATATAGATATATATAGATATACACACACACACACACTGGCGATCAAAAGTTTGCAATAATGTACATTACATTTTTATCAAATTCTAATAGTAATTTTTATGTTATTAATGTCCTGACTATACATTGTGATCAATTGAATGCTACTTTGGTGAATAAAAGTACCAATTTCTTTCCATAAGAGCAAAATCTGTACATTATTCCAAACGTTTGGCCCTTAGTGTGTGTGTGTGTATGTGCATGTGTGTGTATATGTATATATATATACGCTATATTGCCAAAAGTATTCGCTCATCTGCCTTTAGGGCAGGAATACTCAACAAATAAAAACAACCCCACACCATAATCCCCCCTCCACCAGACTTCACAGTTGGCACAATGCAGTCAGTCTAAAACGCATATGAATTTAAGTGACATCCCATTCTTAATCCATAGGGTTTAATATGACGTCGGCCCACCCTTTGCAGCTATAACAGCTTCAACTCTTCTGGGAAGGCTTTCCACAAGGTTTAGGAGTGTGTTTATGTGAATTTTTGACCATTCTTCCAGAAGCGCATTTGTGAGGTCAGACACTGATGTTGGGTGAGAAGGCCTGGCTCGCAGTCTTCGCTCTAATTCATCCCAAAGGTGCTCTGTCGGGTTGAGGTCATGACTCTGTGCAGGCCAGTCAAGTTCTTCCACACCAAACTCGCTCATCCATGTCTTTATGGACCTTGCTTTGTGCAATGGTGCGCAGTCATGTTGGAACAGGAAGGGGCCATCCCCAAACTGTTCCCACAAAGTTGGGAGCATGGAATTGTCCAAAATCTCTTGGTATGCTGAAGCATTCAGAGTTCCTTTCACTGGAACTAAGGGGCCAAGCCCAGCTCCTGAAAAACAACCCCACACCATAATCCCCCCTCCACCAAACTTCACAGTTGGCACAATGCAGTCAGTCAAGTACCGTTCTCCTGGCAACTGCCAAACCCAGACTCGTCCATCAGATTGCCAGATGGAGAAGCATGATTCGTCACTCCAGAGAACGCGTCTCCACTGCTCTAGAGTCCAGTGGCGGCGTGCTTTACACCACTGCATCCGACGCTTTGCATTGCACTTGGTGATGTATGGCTTGGATGCAGCTGCTCGGCCATGGAAACCCATTCCATGAAGCTCTCTACGCACTGTTCTTGAGCTAATCTGAAGGCCACATGAACTTTGGAGGTCTGTAGCGATTGACTCTGCAGAAAGTTAGCGACCTCTGCGCACTGTGCGGCTCAGCATCCTCTGACCCCGCTCTGTCATTTTACGTGGCCTACCACTTCGTGGCTGAGTTGCTGTCATTCCCAATCGCTTCCACTTTGTTATAATACCACTGACAGTTGACTGTGGAATATTTAGTAGTGAGGAAATTTCACGACTGGACTTGTTGCACAGGTGGCATCCTATCACAGTACCACGCTGGAATTCACTGAGCTCCTGAGAGCGGCCCATTCTTTCACAAATGTTTGTAGAAGCAGTCTGCATGCCTAGGTGTTTCATTTTATACACCTATGGCCATGGAAGTGATTGGAACACCTGAATTCAATTATTTGGATGGGTGAGCGAATACTTTTGGCAATATAGTGTGTGTATATATATATATATTAGTTTTAATTGTCCTGATGAAGATAAGCCACACACCCCAAATTCTTCAAAAATAAATAAATAAATAAAAGATCAACCGGTTGGAATCGGCTGTAAAATTATCAACTTGAAATTCTGGAAATGTTGTTTTTTATCTTGTACTTGCTTGCCATTTTTTGACCCCTTGATCATTTTGTAACATTAACGGCTGAAGTGTCCAAATTTGACCAAATGTTACAACAGTTTGTTGTTGCTAGCTGTCATTCATGGCTGACAGAGAAGACTTCAACTTTCTGACTTCTTGAAATTATGGATACAGTTGGTCCTTCTTCATATGTTCAACTATTCAGTCTTTAAAGCTACACTATTTAACTTTTGGCCCTCTTGCGGGTAAAAAATGAAACTGCATGCGTCTTGCGGAAGAACATTGATTTAGTAATGCCGTAAGTCGTGCTTCGGCTCTGCTCCTCTGCGCGGATGAATGTGCTTCGAGGCATTTGTGTATACACAGATACAGGACATCTTATCAGAGCGAATGGACAAATAAATAACGAAAGAAAGGAAAAGACGGATATCCGAAAACATGTCATCTGAGCAGATGAGTGCCATATCTTATGCTGTTGTTTTGACTTATTGGAAACATAGATATTTTGAAATAAATGACGTTACAAAAGTTAGGCAACATTCGTTAACATTAGACAACGATTGCTAGTCTGATAAGGTCAAAGGTAGTAAAGTTTTTATAACTGCAAGATGTTCTAGCCAAATAGACCACAGCAGTAACTAATTTATAGATTGTCATTGTTACCAACCAGTGGTCAACATCATTTCAAGACTCACATGTCCTTGTTAAGTCTAGGACTAAAGGATTTATTTATATAAATTATTGCTGTTATAAAGAAAAATACACACGTGTGCTAGCAAGTGAAAAGTTCTGCACCGATTACAGTATAATTATTGTATTTCACTACACACACACAGACGTGTGTGTGTGATTACACCTCTGAAAAGCCAAGCCGATGTTGATTCGGGTTTTATTACGGACTCTGTCGCTTTCCTTTTTGCTTGTAGACTCTGCTCTGTTCAGGGTTTCTTTGATTTACAACCGGTGTTTCCCCGGAGGTTTGCCGTTTTGAATGATCCATGGTAAAATTTTCTCGTTCGTTGTGATGACAAACTTTCAGCTGCACGCTACTCTCACACATGCGCTACAGTAGCCGGATCTTATTTTCTCTGTGTACGGATATGACGGCAAAGCACGGGTGAATGACGTATGTATGCCATTTCCCGAGAAATCCGTCCCAACAGCTCTAAAATATAAATAATTATTATAGTTTTATCGAAGTGTATTTGAGTAAAGACATGGTTTGAAAGATGGATTTTTAACAATTAAATCTCATTAATAACAATTTGTTATTTTTTAAAAGTTACATAGTGTAGCTTTAACTAAATCTCCTTAAATGAGACCAACATCTCTATTTTCTGTGATTTGGAAATTTCCACATTTGTTTGTCCTCAGGGTTTTCATGTCGGTTTAACGTACACCTCATGATGCTCACTTGTTCTTGTTCTTCTTAACCATGAGTTATGTTCTTAACCAGTTTCAAGTGTACATTTTATCTTTCTTGATTACCTTGTTTCATTTAAACTCTGTTAAGGAAACATTTTAGATAAAATATCCAGTTGAATTGACCATTTTTTCTAATGTTCTCATTTTAATGTCATCATCAAATGTGTACTGTACCTTTAAATTAAACCTAGTCATATTAGAGCCATGGCTTAGGCTTAAAATATTCTGACACAATGAGCCACCCCACCATTTCAAATCATTGTTCCTTATTATTTCCTGTATTTTAAATACCAAGAAGTTGCACCAAAAAAAAAAAAAAAAAAAGTAAAAAATCTAGTCATTAACCATTTAAAATATAAAGATGTTATTTCCTTTTTCTTTCTCTCCCAAAACCCTCAATCCAAAGGTTTGACAGGAGAAAGTGTGGCCCAGGTAGCACAGTAGTATAGGAGTTTAGGCTAAAGCACAGGCTTAAATATCATCAGGGTTTACATTTACTAGACCTGTATTTTGTTTTAACGCTTATGTAACCTGTTCTCATCTTTAATCCTGAGACTTTATTGCATAGAGATAAACTGTTTGTTTACAATGTCGCCTGCAGAGTTTACCCTTTATGATAAAACATGTTTTTCCATGAATCATCTGTCACCTTTGTCCTTATGAAAGTGACATGATGACAAAAGAAATGGAGATTGCATTCTGTTAACTGTTGCTGCAAAATTCTAGAGAACGTCTACACATCTCAATGTTTTGCAGCTATTGAATTCGAAATGACTTGACTTTTTCAAGTAATCCTAGAAAAGGGGGAGAGCATTCCAAATAGACACTGCTGACTCACTCCACAAGTTCCCTCAACGAAACTGCACTGTTGTGGCATTGGGAGCGTTCTCACTATCGCTCCCTTCAGTACCAACACACTGGCAAACTGTTGAGGTATTTCATGAGGTGATTGGTTTTACTGATAGGACATTTGAACCTAGAAATTTCAAAAGACAAAGCTTTTGATTTTAGATGTAGTTTTTCTTTTTGACCTGCATGCTTTGCTTTATTATGCCCTTAAATCAATGCAGTTGATGTATATTTATTTCCTGTTTAATTTCAATGTTTTTTTGTTTTGTAGACTAACCATAGGACTATGTATAGGACAGGTCTAATCAGTTCCTTCTCAGTCTGGTCAAGACACAAGAGTAAGCATGGTCTGAGAACTGATGATCAGGAAGTTATGTTATAGGCCTCAACAAATGGAAGGGAATTTGTGAAGTCTAAATAGAAAGTAGCAAAGCGAATGGAATGAAGAACAAAAATGAAGGCTTCTGTCTCATTACTGTAACAAAATTGTAATTTGCCAGCAGAGTGTTGCAGTTATTTATGGTGCTGAATGCTGAAATTACCTGGCAACAATGGCAAACCTGGCAGGTCTCATAAATAAACTTACTAAAATTTGGAAAATTGTCCATATTGTTCTGTTTTAAAACTAGGCCTGTCAAAGTTACTGAAAAATGAATTAGAAATGTGTGCAACGGCCATAAATAATAATGTGATAACACTTTACAATAAGATTAGATTAATTAACATGAACTAACAATGAACACTATTTATTAATCTTTTTTTAATATTAAGATCTACATACACAAATGCATTTTTGCATTAAAAGTTCTGTACATTAGTATTAGTTAAATCAGTATCAACTAACATGACCAAACAATGAACAATAGTATTTAATATAGTATTTATATATATATATACAGGTGCATCTCAATAAATTAGAATGTCGTGGAAAAGTTCATTTATTTCAGTAATTCAACTCAAATTGTGAAACTCGTGTATTAAATAAATTCAGTGCACACAGACTGAAGTAGTTTAAGTCTTTGGTTCTTTTAATTGTGATGATTTTGGCTCACATTTAACAAAAACCCACCAAAAACCTACAGCCAAATTCACTCCCAAAAATGCAGGTAGTAACAACTGGATTTTCATTAAATTTGCATATTGTGTGACCTGAACAACTACATATTAATGTGGTCACATATTAAGCTTATTTAACCCTTAAATGCATGGGTGTTTTGCCATTAATAATTACAAACCTCGGGTCTTGAGTAACCCGGCACAAAAATGGATCTACAAAATGCCCCAAAATAGTACAATTGTCATTGCTTTTTCAAGACAATTAGAAAATAATACTGTCTAGAATATATTTTGTTAAATTTCGATGGTGAATTTTTCACTTATGATGCAACAAATGATAGAACAGGATTCATTATCTTTTATTAAATGTTGGGCAAGACATCAACGTGATAGTACTTATTTGTATGAATACAGCATTAATTTATGTAATAAACAAAGAAATAGGTATTTTGTGATAGTAAACTTTTATAGATATTAAATAATCATAAAAATATGATTTATGGAAGTGCAAATATATATTGCGACACTATTACATATCTCTGGTCCCTAACAATACACTTTTTGTAATTAAACAATTAGAAGAAAAAAAATAGTTTTAGCCATTTTGGCATTTTATTATTGTTACACTATTCATAAGAAAATAGTTGAGGAATACTAAAGATATGGGGGCATAACTCCAAAAAAATAAATGAGGTAGATGGGGTGGAATGAGGTCCCAGGTCACTAAAGACCTGAAATATGCATTTAGGGGTTAAGGTGCGGTGTTAGAAATTAGTGATGCAAGAACTAATCAATAAAATCAACTAATTAATCATGAAAATAATCAATAAAAAGAGCAAAACATGCCGTAACATTACTATTTTTTATCACTGACAAATCTGTTTTTTAAATTGATTTTTCTTTAGATTAGAGCATTAATTACTAAAGCATTAATTAGCAAATTTCTAAAACTCAAATAACTAAATTAATTGCATACATTGTCCCATTCTTGATCTTTTACATTTTGAAACTGAAATGACCTCTAAATAAAGGTGCCAGAAATCTAACACAAGAACATACATTATTCAGCCTTCAATTCCAGATAAATTATGCATGTGCATGAAAATAACAGTCATTTTATTGATATCTTGGGTAATGTCAATTTATCTGTTTTGGGTAATATCTCATTATCTGTATATATTTACACGTTTAATGGGCTGTTTAGCCTCCCCAGTGGCCGGTATACCTTCCAAACCAGTAGCACATGATAACATTTAATAAAACTAGCCATTTCATATTTCAAATAACTAGTGAAAGTAGGTATTTCTTTACATGACCATCATTCATTCAAATATTTACCATGTGAGTACAGCCAAAGTCCCCTAAAAATACAAGAAAAGTATAAAATATAAGTGTTAAAAAATTCTCATTAAGGACCAAAATGAATACAAATTGATGATGTGAACAAATTGAAAGCTTGTGTGCTTGGAGTAACTAAAGATCTTTATTTTATGCTGTAAATATAACAAGAATATTCCACTCGAAGTCGTCTCAGATGCCATCCCAAAGTAATATCCCATTCACAATGTGAACCATTACTCAATTGTCCACATGGTTTATTAGACAATGTTTATTCCTGTAATAATTTCAGATTCCTCGCACCTACGAGGTTAATTTCAAATAGAGACCTGCCATGACAGCCACAAACATCCTAAACATGTTTCTTTAATGTTACAAATCTCATTTTGATTGCAAAACACCTTGGAAGCATTCATGTTTTTCTTCGGATTTGGGTAGGATTTAGTGGGGAGGTTCTGTTCAAGTGGAAAATGTTTTATTTTTACTTTGTATCCACTGGGAATTGTATTTTATTTTTAGAAGTTTGATTTGGAGATGTGCTTTATGTGTTGGAATGAATGCGTGTCTAAACTGTTGTCTAGTAAGATAGTGGTTTTAAGGATTCAAACCTGTCTGAATATTTTTAAATGTTTATATATATATATATATATATATAATGAATCCATGAATGAACAAATGCTTTTATAAAAGAAACATGTAAACCCCTTATTTGAGAAATGTCACCCAATGGTAGTGTATAATTTATAATTATAATTATAATAATTAATAATTAATAATAATAATTTTTTTATAATTTTCTTTATTTATCACACATTATACATTTGCACATATACGGTGAAATTCTTCTTTTTCACATATCCCAGCTAGGCTGGGGTCAGAGTGCAGGGTCAGCCATGATACGGCGCCCCTGGAGCAGATAGGGTTAAGGGCCTTGCTCAAGGGCCCAACAGTGGCATCTTGGCAGTGCTGGGGCTTGAACCCCCGACCTTCTGATCAGTAACCCAGAGCCTTAACCGCTGAGCTACCACTGCCCATAGCTACAGTGTATAGTGTATAGATAGAGGAAGTGATTCAGGCAAGAGTACATTTTATTATTTTAAGAATATTAATGCTAAAAGCTTCTAAAATAATAGAATTTTCTATGTCTTCGTACAAATAAATAAATAATTGAATTCATATTTTTTCATCCACAGCACACGTTCCACTCTGATTTAGACTCATGAAAATTAGACGTAGGCTTCCGTCCATTTTCCAGTCAAGATGCCAAGTTCTTGACTCTTGGGCATCATGTCCTCACTCACAATAAATCACTTGTTCCTTGTTCAGAGATGTATTCACATTACAGTCCAATTGAGGTCATTTAGCCACAATGTAGACTTTCTCTTTCAGTTGCCAAAGCATAAATGTTTGATATTCAGCAATGTCACAAAGCACTCTTTTAGTACATGAATACTTGAAAATATACACTTTTAAAAGAAAGAAATCTTGGGTGATCTTCATGTGGTTCCTTTCCATGTATGTGATGTTATACAGACAATGATACCTGCATTGAATTCATTGAGTGTTTCTTAATGGTAAGTTGGAATGTGTAGCATGTTTAATTGGTCTACCTACTCAAAACAATTTAAATGGGCCTACGTTGGGTAGAAAATAGTGTTCAGTTATGAACAAATCGTATGAGAGTCTTGAAGTGCAGCAAAAGCTGGCAGTTACCCCAACAAAACACTGTACAAATATACTTAGTTGCTTATGAGATAACATCAAATGAATTTTATACAATTATAAATATTTATAGGGAAATTTCACAAAAAAAAATTTAATTCTGTCATACTAGACTCATGGCCATGTTGCTTTCTTCCATGGACAACAAAATGACTCCAGTAAAAATATATGTCACCATTTACTTTCTTTGTATGGGAAAAAAATGCCATGAAAGTGAATTGTGACTGAGGCTAACCTTATGCCAAACATCTCCCTTTTAAGTTCCACAGAAAAAGAAAGTCGTACAGGTTCGGAATTACATAATGGTGACTGAATGATGACTTGTGAACTACACAAGTATTGTTATAATCCTTTTGGATTGTCTGAGATTACTCTGAATGTGCAAATGCTGTATTGGGCTGCCAAGGGTGACATTTCTGTCTGCATTCAGAATGGGACTGTTAGAAGGATCTCCAGGGGTAAGTGTAAAAGCTAGTTATTATGCCCTCAGGTTTGTTCATTCATGTATTCCTTATGTTTCTCCACTGCAATAGAAAATGACTGTGTTGATGCTAAATGCACACTCCCAGTCCTTGTTTCATGTAAAACTTTTTACAGGTATTCATCTCACTTTGCCCTTCCATGGTTTACAGCATCTACTTTCACCATTTGATCTAAAATGTTTCAGTTTTCTGCTTTGGAGAAGATGGAGCTGCCAGAATTCCTCTCTCTTTAACTTTATTGTCCTTTGACCAGTCTTCAACCTTTCCTGGTCAGGTGTTCCTTGTTGCTTCCAAGATGTCCTCTTTCAGCCATGAAAACAAAGACTCTGACCATTAAAACTCTTCAGGCTATCTCAGAAGTATCTTTCCATTCCTTTTAATTAATCAGAAGATGGACTGGCTCAATATGTTCCTTTATGCCTACAGCTGTTATTTCCTATTTTACTTGGATTGCTTTTTTGTTTTGTTTTTTTCTTCTTAATCATTTGTCCAGTTCATCTGTCACATAGAAGAGAGAATTATTGGAAAAAATTGTTTGTGCAGTGTCAAACAAATTATTTGCCTAGTCAGCCTTGAGGAAATCATAATCCCTCTTTGTGCAATGATTTCTAAATCTTTGCAATTGCATCTTGTTCTGGTCTACTTGTGTGTGTGCTTCAATAGTTTTTCATTTTCTATCGCAGTCGAGACGTCACAACATTGAAAATTGAAAGATTTATAATGATATGGCCACAACTTGTTTCCTTTTTTTATTCATGTATATATGTATTTATTTATTTATTTTAAGGATATTTAGTAAGGGCATGAAAGACAGAGAGGGACTGTGTGTGTGTCTGTATGTATGGGTGGTTTGCAAACATGTGCATTAGACCAGAAATGGTAACACGCTATTTTTATCATTGCGCAGCATGAGGAACGCTAGTGGACTGACAGCAGCTGACCTAACCCATGCCCAGGGCTTTCAAGAGTGTGCCCAACTGCTTTCCAATGCCCAGAACCAGCAACTCAATCAGCTTAATGGGCTCTCATCTAACAGCTCTTTGTGCTATGGGGATCGCAAACTAATCCAAGAGCGGGGCATCCTTAATGGGGTACCCAATCGAAAGAGGTCCCTTGATTGCATGGAGCCTAATCAAATTAAAAAGGCCAGAACGGATGGTAAGTCATGACTACCTATTTATGTACATATTTCACCGAGTCAAATTGTACAATAAATAAGGTGTAAATAAAGGTGAAGTAATTTCTTGACAGAATTTAATAAAAAAGACCATTCCATCTGACATTGGTTGGACAAATAGTTTATCCTGCCCCAGTTTCACACGAGTGGTTGAGTCATTGTTGCTGTGTCTGGCTGTTTGGGTTTCTCAAACAGAGCAATGCTTTGTGCCATCACAGATCTTGGTTATCAGGCGATGAGTGGAGTTAATGGATCCAGTGGAGGAGACCAGATGGAGAACATACACATGGAGTTTGGGCCAACACTGAGTACCACAGGTGGGAACGGACCCTTAAATGGATCCTGTTCTTTGGGGTCCAATGGCTACAGCAGTGCAGAGCAGGACCAGGGGGCCAGAATGGAGAGCTTATCCTCTCCAGCCCACAAAGAGCTGGAGATCTTCACCGTGACCTCCATGCAAATACCATGTCGTTGCACTAACTCCTATGCCTATTTGTAGGGCAATTTGCCTTTGCTTCATTTAGACTCTTCTGGTTATGTGTGTCTAGATGGGAATATAATACAGTTTAGTACACTTCATGTGTATAAAGCCTTTCATAAAAATTGTCACACTATCCCGTCCTTTTAACTTTAGTTGGTGTGCACTTTGTAAAAAAATAAAATAAGTTATTTTGATCAGTTTGGAGAAATTTTGTTTTGTTTTGCACAAATACTTCCCTGAACACTTTTTTTTTATTATTATTATTTTTATTTTTTTATTTTGATTCCTGTACATTCCAAGTTAAAAAAAAAAAATCCCACCTTGTCTCTAAAGTCTCTGCATTTTGAGGCAGTTTTGTATGCCCTGAAATCCATACTCGAAAAGTAAAATGTCTTTTTGTGTTTGATCTTAAAATGACTGCTTTTGCAGAGTTGCATTTCCCTTGCCAAATTCCTGCCCTTTAGACTGTTTGTTACTTTTGACACAAGTGACCCATTTTATTGTCCTGCAAAGTAGCAAAAAGGAAACACAGATTCTAGGTGGATTCCAGCATGTTATTTTTTGTAGTGTTCCTATGTAATTTCCATTTGGACATTTTTTATATTTTATCCATGTTGTTTTTTTTTTTGTTTTGTTTTTTTCCTGTCATGAATGTTTTCTTTTCTTCTTCTTCTTGTTATACCAAAGTATATCTTAACGTGAATTTACAAATTACATTTATGGACCTTCGCTGTGCAGCTTTCAAACGTATATGTTCTTGTAGGGAAGTGCCAGATGCTGTTCAGTCTGATTTCTTTGTCCTCAGATCTTTTGACTCTGTTAGGTTGTAGTTTGCTTTCTGTGAGTGTTCTGTGGGCAAAATCTGTTAAAGAGGATCTATTTAGTTAGATTTGTTGTATCTTTGCAGTTAAATGTTTATCTATCTGGTTATTGAAAGAGGGGAAAGTCCTTTTTCCGGCTAATATTTTGCTTAGAATTTTGTATGTAGTCTAGATATTATTTGCTTGAGGTGAAGGAAAGTCTTTGATTCAAATGTACTTTTATATATGTTCAAATAAAAAGATCTATTTGTCAGAATTTGTTCTCCCAAAAAAGAAGTCTGAAGTAAATGGCCAAGGCCATAATTTTTTGCACTGCAAATAAAATGCATGATTGCCTACTCTAAAACTTTTCTGTATTACAAGGGACATCTGACTGAAAGTGCTCATTTACACAGCTAAGTCGGACACTGAGATAGAGGTAAAAATATATAGTTCATGTAGCATAGCAGGATGCTTAATATTGACAAATGTAATTTCTATACTCATTAAATGTTCTGTCTTTTAACAATCAGCATTGACTCTTGGATGTGTACTTATTTTTGTAAGAGCATGCTAGCAAAATAGGAACAACATGCAAGTATCAGGGATGGATTACCGACCAGGCCAATGGGGCCAGTGCCCAGGGGCCCTTGACTGCCCGGGGGGCCCCTGGGCTTTAAGGTTGCATGATCCATTTTGGCAATTACCCCTGCTCGAAAACCAATCAACAATGAAAACGAACCCCCCCGCCCCCTGCCAGTTGCTATGTAAAAAAATTTGTGGGAAGGGAGGGGGAGCCCTTGGAGATAATTGGCCCCGGGGCCTTTGCAAGTCATAATCCGTCCCTGTAGTTGTTGGACCCAAGTATAAGCATCTCTGTATCATGTAGTGGCAAGTTTACAAGGACAAATATATTTTGGAGTGCAAGGGATGATTTTGAGTGATACAGATTTTCTCATAGTTGTTTTCTAATATCATACTTTACACAAAAAAAAAAAAGTGACTTTTTGGGACACTTCCGCTGCATGAAACGTGAATCAAATTCCCAGGTCTAAGATTGAATCCCTGTTGTAAATATAAATTAATAAGGCAAGAGATTTAATATTAAGCAAATGTAGGGCAGTGTGCCATTATTGTATCTTTTAAGCAATATCAGGACCGGAAGCAAGACTTTAATCATGGGTTCAAAGGTTCAGATGTTAGCATGTTACATTAACCATACCGACAAGGCGATTTTTCAAAACTTTAAATTAATCAGACTTTCTGAATGAACAACTACGTGTGCCCCATTGAAATGCCAACAAAAGAATATTAAGATTACACAATTCAATAGAGATTAAATACAAAACCTGTTGGAAGTTGTGCGAAACAAAAAAGTTTAGTTAAGAATAAAGAAGAAATCTTAATGAGATTTTAATTAATTGTTCTCTTTGACAGCAGGACTTTCTTTAAGCGGACATTGCCATAGTGTGCAACACCTCAACAGAGGTGACCTGATGCATGGAAATCTAAATGGGAATTCAACCATCCCATCAGAGATTGGGAATGAAAGCATTGGGCATCATGGTTACTTTGACAATGGCCTGCACTTTGGGCATCATAACAGCTTTGGAGATACAGCTGAGAATATGGAGGATGCCAGCAGTCAGATAGAGCACCGCAAGTCAGTTAGTGCTGAGGAGCAGTATGACCACATCACCTTTAACACCATGCACCTCTTTCATGGGTGTTAGGATGTCCCGTCCAAAGTCACATGCCTTCATAAGTTAATGCCCTTAAAAAGAGACACTGTATTACATTTTCCTTTTTTATTATTATTAGTTTCATTTTGTAAGTAAAATTAGATCCTATTAAAAATCTTTTTCTCTCTCTCTCTCTCTAATTGGGGCCATTTAAATTGAGATGGCATTTGTCAAGATGTTTCTGTTGAGAAGCCCAGAGGCTGTTCATTTTTATGTATTCTTTTTAAGGATGTTGCCTGTATTAAGGGTGCCTACATATAAAATTTAATTGTTTATTGTCATCTCATATGTTGTAATTGGAATTATGTATGAATAAAATGGTTGAATAATTGAAAAAAATCATCTGTTTTCTAACTCAAACAACCCCAATTCTAACCTATATTTTAATTTTAAATGTAAAGGTTTAAGCTTAGAAGTTTCCTCAGCTCATGTGGTGCTGAAAAACCTGAGGCAAGAAAAAGCTAAGGTTTGTTGACCTCAGGCTACATGTTTGGTTGTATTTGATCTTCCACATCTCTCAAGCTGACCGAAACTATGCTCCTAATGGAAATAGCTTATAAAAAATAAATGCAGACTAAACTGGAATAGGCCATGCTTAAAAATGTATCACTGTTGAATTCATGAAAAAATAAAAAATAAATAAAATAGTGCCGGTGCTAGAGGCACTCTGATTTGAGGCACAGCTACCCCGCATGCCTCTACTGACATGAGTGAATACCGCAAACCTGGCATCACCATGTCTGGTTTGTGTACAGCACATATGTCAATCACATGGAAGCGTGTGAGTGAGCTTCTCACTTTTAACCCACATTTGGGGTAAATGGCCCTCAGGGGGTTATAGTGATATTGGATAGACATAGGGACAATATAGTTATAGGGCAACATTTGCCAACTAATGCAAATAATTTTGAGACAGCAAGATGCTTTTTGATAAACAAATTAAGATAATGCTTAATCAAAATATCTGCTTCAGAAAAGGGTGAACCATTTTCTGTTCATTTCAATCATATTTGACATTTCATAACATCTCAAGAATTCTATAAACAAATAAATCTCTGTGAACCCACTTTGAACATTTTTCATAAATGTGTTTAATGGGGGGCTTTAGCCCCTGCAACAGGGGGGCTTTTACCCCAGATACTATCATTTCACTTATTGGACATTGTGGCAGACAAGCTTCTCGTTCATCAGGAAAGCAGGAAGCAGGAACCGGATTAACAATCAAAAAGACTTTAATTCAACATAAAACACTGAACTGAAAAGTAACAAAAGCGCACACACAAAACACTGCTGCGTGCGTCTCTCTCTCTCTGTGGCATCCCTGGCTCCTCCTTTTATCTCTCTCCCGCTGATTGGGCAACTCAGTGCCAGGCGTGAATCCTTTAGCTACATAAATTTGTAACATTTTACAAATAATTAAATATTTGATCAAATTACCTAAAAATCTAACTTTAGACATTGCACTTAATGATCTCATGGATCAGGAAAATCTTTTAATGTATTCAGTGACAAATAGGTGTTTAGGCTGGGGCCTGGGTAGCTCAGCGAGTACTGATGCTGACTACCACCCCTGGAGTCGCAAGTTCAAATCCAGGGTGTGCTGAGTGACTCCAGCCAGGTCTCCTAAGCAACCAAATTGGCCCAGTTGCTAGGGAGGGTAGAGTCACATGGGGTAACCTCCTCGTGCTCATGATTAGTGGTTCTCGCTCTCAGTGAGTCGCGTCGTAAGTTGTGCGTGGATTGCGGAGAGTAGCATAAGCCTCCAGATGCTGTGAGTCTCCACGGTGTCATGCACAACGAGCCACATGATAAGATGCACGGATTGACAGTCTCAGAAGTGGAGGCAACTGAGACTGAGCCACCCGGATTGAGGTGAGTAACCGCGCCACCACGAGGACCTACTAAGTAGTGGGAATTGGGCATTCCAAATTGGGAGAAAATGGGATAAAATTTTAAAATAAATAAATAAAAATAGGTGTTTAGAAAAATGTGGTAGTTTTTGTTGCTGTTTAGTGTTTTGGGGAAAAATAAAACCAAAAGTGCCTTTCACACCAGGGGGCCTTTGCCCCATTGTACTCTATATTACAAATGAGTGTAACAACCATCCAAGGATAGTGTTACAACAGTACCTGGCATGAGGACAGTTGTAACAAATGTGCTTCTTTTTGTCTGACACAAATTGTGAAAAAATAAAAATAAAAAATAAAAATAACATGTAGCCTTGTTTTTGACATTTATTCTGTTGTTAGATAAAGACATTTCGTGAGTAAAAAAAATCGCATTTTTGTTCTGGTCAGTAGTACAGCCTTGTATACAACTGTACTCAGTCTACCCTACAAAAATGGTATTGGAAACCAACACAAAACCACTGCTAGAGAAAACAAGCCTTTGTGAAATCAGACTTTTGACTCAAAACATTAGGCTATAGTTACTGAGATATACCCCCGTGTGGCAACTTCCTTGTGACATCTAGGCCAGGTCTACTATATGTTTTCCTTTTCATTTTTTTCTTCTTTTTTTTTTTTTTTTTTTTTTGTAGACTGCTTTAGGTTTCTCCAAGTAGCTGGTGGGCAGTGGTTGTGTTTTCTCTCATGGTCGCATGAGGGTTGCAGACATCTTGTGATCTGTCCAAATTGTAAATAAAATAAAAATGTCCTCAGCAAGTTTTTAATCTTAAAAACAGGTTTACAGGTATAAAACACATGGGATGTAACTGCGCAGCCATTGCACAATTATATTATAATTCTAGAGTGACACTTTACCCCATACTTGTACATTTATAGCCTGTATTGAAGTGAGTCCACTTTAAATCATTAAATTAAGTCATTCTTAGTCCAGTATAAAGAAGCTCTTAGTATGCATACATATAATTAAACAAGAAATTGAATAAATGCACACAACTGTTTTTTGTTTTTTTTACTGAAAAACTTCCTGGAGGCGCACTTCCCGCCTGTGACCGCTAGGCGGACGCTGACCTCATTCCTCACACGGAAACGTCACAGAGACTGTTCCTCCTACTGAGACCGTACCAATCGTTGTGAAACAGGGTGGACTGTGCGCACATTTTGTGTTTAGAGTAAAACATTTAAGCGAAAACATCCCCAAAATTCACATGTTTCCCTTTAAACCCACAAGTACTTATATTTTATGGTAGAAATATCAAACATCGCTTTTAAACAAAACATAAAAATGTATGATATACGTTTTTATGGCGCGGCGCCCCCCCCCCGCCCCGAGGACAGCGTGGTATAATCTTGTTTCATGAAAAGACGTCTTGTACTCAAGAAGGGAACGGAATCCTCAGTGTAGTGACATATACGGTTTCTTTTTCTGGATTTTGCTATTAGAGCACTGAAAATAATAGCGAACACATTGTTTTAGCGTAGTTAAAGATGTCTACTCCGGCTAGAAGGCGACTCATGCGAGATTTTAAGCGGTGAGTGACTGAAATGATGGATGTGTTTGTTTTGGTGGAATAGCTGGTTAGCTTCATAGCACTCTGTCCGGACACTCAGTTATAAACATCATACCGGCGATTAAAAGACACTATTTAACGTCTGGTCTGTACTCTAAACAGCGAGTCAGTGGGGTATATCATATTGCCTGTTTACATGGTGGAGGTTCATAAAACTATATTTATCTTGGCTTCATAGCTAGCTGGCTGGTATTCAAAGCCGGTTAGGAAAGAACTTCAAGCCTGACGTGTCTGAATGGATTCGTATTTTGGGACTCAGAGTGAAAGAAATGTAAACATTTGCCCACATAAAAATATGTATTTGTTTCTAATGTTGATTCTTGAGCAGTGAGAAGCCTCACTTACAGTCATGTAATATTCTAGCTCTTTTCTGATGAGATGATTGACACATTGTATGAGTGATAATAATCGCTAATTTGTCTACGGTGGTGTTGGTCCCACAGGCTCCAGGAGGATCCCCCCGCCGGTGTTAGTGGAGCTCCATCGGAAAACAACATAATGGTCTGGAATGCAGTTATATTCGGGTAAGAAGAGAGAGGCCAGTGCCAACAAGCTCACCGTCATGAGAAACCTGGAAAAATCAAAAGTTTTGGAAATTAGTGAAATCTTAAAGTTGTGGAGCTTTCCATAGTGAACATGGGTGATTGTCACGAAACCTGTCAAGAAAATGTCCTGGTCCTATTTGACTCCAAAATAAATAAAATAAATAAAAATCAAAAGAAACAACTTAAAGTATGTTTTGTATATAGAACATTAGATGTTTAGTACCATTAAGATTTTTTTCATAATTTTGCCATTTTCACAGATTATTAAAAATTAAAATAATATTTTAAAATTATACGATTCAAATATATTGTAAAATGAAAATTATAATAAAAAATAATAATTGTACCAATTGTATTTTTTATTTAATGTAATACAGTAAATAAAAAAGGCTGTTACAGTAATGAGAATATTTATTGAAAGAAGTGGCAGTAGTAGAAGTAAAACATCTGGATGTGTTACGGTAATGAAAATTAGTGGGTACAATGTGCTTAAAGGGATAGTTCACCCAAAAATTTATTTTACTTACCCTCCTGGCATTCCAGATGTGTATAACTTTCTTCTGCTGGACACAAATCATGATCTTTAGAAGAATATTTCAGCTCTGTAGGTACATCCAATGCAAGTGAATGGTGACCAAAATTATGAAGCTCAAAAATCCATATAAAGGGAGCATAAAAGTAATCCATATGACTCCAGTGGTTAAATCCATGTCTTCAGACATGATATGATAGGTGTGGGTGAAAAACAGATAAATATTTAAGTCATTTAAAAAACACAAATTTTTTTATCATAAATTCTCCTCCCTGCCCTGTAGGGGGCGATATGCACGAAGAATGTTAAGCACCAAAAACAGAAGAAGGTGAAAGTTAAAGTGGAGATTGAGAAGGGAGGAGAATTTATAATAAGGACTTAAAAATATAAAAAGGACTTAAGTATTGATCTGTTTCTCACCTATCATATCCCTTCATTCGAGTTGTCTGGAGTACTTTCATGTTGCACTTATGTGGAAATCATGCAAAATACAAATGCATCATTTATTGATTTGGGGTTAAATATGACATGGACATTTTATTGACAGACTTTGAGAATCACCCATACAGTTATTTTTTCTAGTTTTTAGTCTTGCTCTAAAATATCTAATAAGCTAGGTATTTATCTATGTGTGTGTGTGTGTGTGGGGAAAAAAAAAAAAATCATATCATTCTGCCTGTTGAGGGTCTTTAGTTCCAAAGGTGGCATACAAATGAAAATCTGCAACAGCAATCACGATTATGAAATTATTTTTTAAGAAATCCTAATCTAGTAATCATAAACAACAGGAAGGGTCATGGAATTCAGTGGTCAGAAAGTATGGGAACCCTGATTTAACCTCAAAGCATTCACAGACAATGACTGCAAGTAGCCTTTGCCATTGAGGCTTTGAACTCTTTCGAAACTCTAATGCAGCCTATGTGTATTACATTATTGTAAGGGTTTTATACCTGAGTGACTAAGGCTACTTATAGTCATGTTGGCCTGTAAAGACCTAGTAATAGTAAACATGGTCTCAGCCTGAACTTCAAATGATTGAAATGTTGCCCATGCTTGTTGTTTGATATGGTGGTCAGCATGCTGTACTTGGTGCCACACTTCAATAAGGCAGGTTGTTTAAATGTCAGTTTCCAACTCCTGCCTTTGACCTGAATAATGTTTTCTATGTTTTTACATGCAGTCCAGAGGGAACACCTTTTGAAGATGGTAAGTGTCTTGCTTAACAGACCTAGACACGTGCAAGCATGTTCAAATACTTGTGTGAAGAAAATATTTAGGAAATAAATTAAATGAAATCAAGGATAAAGTGTTGTTTGTGCTCTGCACCCAAGGTACATTCAAGCTAACAGTTGAGTTCACAGAAGAATATCCAAACAAGCCCCCCACTGTGCGGTTTGTCTCAAAGATGTTTCATCCAAATGGTGAGTGACACTTTGTGTTTGTGTGTGAGATTAAAACTTTGCCAGTGATTTGCTTTCTGCTCCTAACAAGACTATAGTATTCTCAGCTGTCTTTAAAGCATTTCCTGGAATAAACACATTACTGTTTTTGCGAATTTCCGAATAGCATCAGCGAGGATGCTATTGTCATTATATGTGTGTAAGGCATATAAGAAATATGATAGGGATATGAATGCTCATTTGTCACTATATCTTTTTGTTAAGCTCTATAAGCATGATTGTTCATTTTTGTTTTGTTTTTCAATATTTTTTTTTAATAAATAATTTTACAAGTTATAAATTAATTCAGTTATTAAAAATAATTTCTTTTTAACAAATGTTCTGTTGCTTTGAGTTTTGTCTTGCTGTCTTTCTCAGTGTATGCTGATGGCAGTATCTGCTTAGACATTCTCCAGAATCGGTGGAGTCCAACTTATGATGTTTCTTCCATTCTCACATCAATCCAGGTGTCAACGTTTAGTCCTTTTTCATTTAGAAAAGACAGCCTATGGATAGTATTAAATCTGAGTGTGAAACCTTCAAGATCATAATATACCTGTTTAAAGCTCAGATTTTCACCTTCATGATTTATTTAGTTGTAAATGCTGTATGTGGCTTTCAGCAGTGGAAATAAGGCAATGTCTCACTCTTTTTGGTAAAGTTGGTATGTGATATTCTTGTTTTGCTTTTATTTGTAACTTAACTCCCTTGTTGACTCTATTGAATACTGAAGTTTGATTTACCTTTCCTTACAGTCCCTTCTAGATGAGCCAAATCCCAACAGCCCAGCAAACAGCCAGGCAGCACAGCTGTATCAAGAAAACAAACGAGAATATGAGAAACGGGTGTCAGCAATTGTAGAGCAGAGCTGGAGGGACAGTTGACTACATTCACAAACATTTTCTCACTGAAACTGTTTTTCTTTTGTTTGGCTCTGTTGTTGTAGGATAGTTTTCCAGATCTCCATTTTAAGTTTTTATGCACTTTACTCAAGCAAGATTGTTTTTCTCTCTCTCTCTCTCTCTCTCTCTTTGCCTGGAGTGCTTCTCAACCCACTGATTTTGGAAAAGAGGAAAATATCCCTTGTACTTGTATTCTATAATGCTTGACTAATTTTGCATCTGGCATGAACATGCAGTAATTGTTTTTGAAAACTGCATTAATATCTCATAAACATTATGGATCTAATCTGGATACAAAACTCACTAAGAGACTTCAAATCAAAATCATAGTTGTGTTATTTTAAAGAAAATGTACCCAGTGCTTCATTGACAATTATAATATTTTGGTTTCACTCAAAGGCAGTTAAAAGTGCCCTTTTAAGTTCTTGAATTTCAGCTTTTTGGAGTTGCATTCATTACAGTGGTTTAGTTACAACTCTCCTTGATTCTGTTGGAGGAGAAATGGCATTCTACCACATGAGTGGTAAGCAGCTATTGTACTGCAAATAAGATGGTTGTAGACCAACAAGATGGGATAAAGTATCAAGTTATGTTGAAAGAAAATGGCAATATTTAAAGGAGTATACAATATATTTACTGGTAAAAAAAAATAAAAAAATAAGAATGATTAGCTGGAACTACTCAAAAGTACAGAAATATCCTCCAGAGATATAAATAACTGCAGTTACTCAACATGCATCTTTTCATGGCTTACATCACAGTGCTAAATAAAATGTCTTCAGGTGTTTTTTCAAGTCCATATCTTTGCAAAATATGCCCTATTAAACGCATGAAGGCCTGAGTGTGTGCTTGCATCTACTAATCCCTTGTACATACAAAACACATCTGAATTTTGTGTACAGATTTTGCACTGGTTGGCAATTTCATTTTCCAGCACTTGTAAATACTTAAATAAAAGGTGAAACTACATGTGTGAGTATTACTATCTCTCTTGTTATTAATGCACAAACACCAGTATTTTTTCCCTTTTAAAGGGATAATTCACCCAGA
Source organism: Myxocyprinus asiaticus (assembly GCF_019703515.2). Lineage (NCBI taxonomy): Eukaryota > Metazoa > Chordata > Actinopteri > Cypriniformes > Catostomidae > Myxocyprinus > Myxocyprinus asiaticus. The sequence goes on along the minus strand of NC_059354.1, from coordinate 13,132,383 downwards.
AATTAAAATTCTCAGATAATTTACTCACCCTCATGCCATCCCACATTTGTATGACTTCCTTCTGCAGAACACTAAGAGTTTAAGAAGAATATTTCAGCTCTATATGTAAGTGAATGGGTGCCAAAATATTGTTGTTCCAAGAAGCACAAAGTCAGCATAAAAGTAATCCATATAACTCCAGTATTTTTATCAATTTCTTCAAAAGTGACATGATAGGTGGGGGTGAGAAACAGATCAATATTTAAGTCCTTTTTTGCTAGAAATTATTTTCCCTGCATAACGGGGCAATATGCGTGAACAATGTGAATCACCAAAAACACAAGAAGAAAGTTAAAGTGGAGATTGACTTAATAGGGAGGAGAATTTATAGTAAAAAATAATTAAAATATTGATCTGTTTCTCACCAGCACTTATATCACTTCTGAAGATGTTAGTTTAACCGCTAGTCTTGTGGATTACATTTATGCTTATTTGTGTGATTTTTGGAGCTTTAAAATTTTGGTTGCGTTGTATGGACCAAAAGAGCTGAGAAATACTTCTAAAAAAATCTCCATTTGAGTTCAGCAGATAAAAGAAAGTCATGCACATCTGGGATGGCGTAAGGGTGAGAAAATTGAGAATTTTCATTTTTGGGTGAACTATTCCTTTCAGTGATGCCATACAAAAAATTGTCCCTGCCACCTGACAGATGTTACTGAAATAGGTGCCCTGATATGTCACACCTCTCAATGACAGAACCGGACACTTTTTTTTTTTCTTTTTTTTTGCCTTACAAAGAATGCTGTCTGCTTTTGTGTTCATATTTGCTGGCATTTCTTTGGAGAGCAGAGTTTTGGGGAAAAGGTGTGTGGTTGATGGGACGGGGATGGTCTAAATTAATCAATCCTAAACTTAGTGATCTGGTTATCCAAATGATTAAAATAATAGACTATTCTCAAATTTAATACACTTAGTATGTGGCACGAATCACATAATTTTATTTCAGAAACAGTTACAGACAACAGCAGCAGGTGGATCACATGACACATAAGAGCTAATGACAATGTGCCAAATAAAACTGCACCCCAAGACAAATCTCTTGCCGTTTCCTGTTCCATGATGAAGAGAATAAGCTATGAAACACTGCATTAAGCAGATTTTATTTTTACATGCACATATGTACAACAATTCACAACATAAATACAAAATTGATCATTAAAACAATATGCATTATGTAAAAATACATTACACAGCTTGAGGCTGGATGAACAGAATACTTCCAAAGTATACAACATTGATAACTAGGTAGCTGAAGACTCTATTTAAGGATATAAAAAGCAATGGCCAGCCTAAATCCACATGAACACCTCTATGCTTGGCCTCTAAAAACACTATCTTCTCTTGCCTGAGACTGTATATGGAATATTAAACAGCAACCAAGTAAACTAGCTAAACACTACCTGTTGTACGCCCGCTCTTTTTTAGCCCTCTCTAAAGATTTGTCCATTGTCTTCTCATTGTCCCCTCTGCAGTTTGGACAGTACCATTTCCCTTTAGGCTTATGGTGCAGGCCAACACAAGAGAAGTGAAACCATTCGATCGTGCATTCATCATTATCACAACCTATCATCTCTCCAAAAGACACTTGCTCACACAGGCAGTATGTGGGTTCATTTGGATCAATGGGCAGGTCGGTCGGTGATGGCTCTCTATCTTGCTTGCTTTTTGACCTCTTCTTCTTCTTTGATGATGTGGAAGATGTCTTGGCCTTTTTCTCTTTAGGTGTGGCTGTACCAACCTCCTCGCTGTTCTCCACACCATAATTGTTGTTTTCACGGTTCTCCGAGCCATTTTTTTGCCGCCGTGACCGCTTTCCACCAGACTTGTCGACAGAGCCCAGAGTCTCATCTTGTCTCCTTTCCACACAGGGCTTACTCACTGAGAGCAGGGAAGTGGACAGTGGTGTCACAGGTGCTGTTGTTACGGCACTGGGGGCACTGCCCACTGACACAGTGCTCTCCGGTGAGTCCTGGCAAGCCTGGAATAGCTCGCTTTGCCACTCAAGCTGCCGACTGCGATTCTCCACCAGTTCAACCATCTGGCCCGCGATCTGGATCTTCTCATCTTCAAGTTCTTCAGTGCGGATCAAAGACCGTTGAATACAGTGAAGTAGGCGCCTCTTCTGCGCAGGATCTGATTCATATCTGTGTTTTTCATACGCCTCATCCAGTTCTGTGAGGATCTCTGCAAATTAAATAAACCTTAATGAATCTAGTACAAATACAATCACATATGCACTATTTTCAAATAATTATGACTAGGACACCAGGAACAGTATCTGTATCTAAATAAATGCAATTATTTTTTTTACATAATTTTAACCTAACCTCCACTAAAACAGTCGGTAACCATGACAACCAAGGTTTTGTCTGAAGCGATTGGCACACTCGCTCAACCCACGACGAGTGTTGGAAATCTATACGATTCGTCATCAAGGTCCAAAACAGCTGTGATTTCTAATAACCATAAGTTGCATAACATTATTTGAAAAGTGCATTACTTATTTGTTGACAAAAACAGGAAGTTTAGCTTCGATCTAGAGGGTGCCCGATCCCCGAGCGCACTGTACACTCCATCCAAACTGGAAATGCGCTGATTTCATTGGAACAGCTGCTAAATTAGTTTATAAATGAGAAATAATGTTATTCTACAAACATTATAAACTTTAAAGCGTTAATCTCTCAATCCCTCGAGCAGGGAAAACTTGCAAGCTGCACGTGCTAACCAGTTAGCCGCTAGCTAGTGTGTTATCCAACACTCACTGTTGAAATAATGCAGAGTATTTTCGCGCACTTTTGAAATATAAAGGTGTCGGTCACACGTCACCTTGATATTTGGTGTCTATCTCCCTCATGAGCGACACACATCGCTGCAAGTCCAGCGGCAAAGACTCGACAAGCTCCAGATACTCCTCAACATAATTCACCACAACATGAGACGACTCGCCGTTTGAAGAAGGGTTCAGCATCTCTTTACCTACATTTAAGAGACTGATAGACCAGAATAAATACGTGTTTTTATCAATAATAATTATTATTATTTACAAATTTACGTTGTTGCGGAAAAGTTACTCAAGGCAATGCTGGAGTGAGTTGTGCAGGGTTAGCTCATGAGTATTAATTACCTTATGCTGACGTTGCTAAACCTAATTAATATTAATGAGCCAAGGGTTCATTGTCGCGCAATCTCCGGATGTTGTTGCACTTAGTGGACGCTAGAGAGCAGCAAGTTTCCGAGGAGTGATGGTGAAGATGTAGGGCAGATGCAGAATCGGTGCTGTCCATCACTAAAACAAGGCGTTTTGCTAAAATTTTACAAAACTCATGTGCAAGTAAATGCATTTTCTAACAGTAACTTGGAATACCTACATTAATAATAGTATCAACATTTTTAAACAAGCTTGGTAACTAGCTGATTAGGTCACTGCTATTTTGTTTTGGCTAGTGAAAATACTGAGTGGCATGTGACCTTGGAACACTACTAGCTACATTGGCCAGTGAGCTAAAATGTTAATTTCAAATGATAGAGGCCTCAAACTCATTTTCAGCAAGAGAATCCTATAAAAGTGAAGCCCTTGGATTTTGCGATTGTGATTTTGACAGCCAACCAAGCTTTATTTTAACCGTAACTTTTTGTGGATTGTTGGGACAGTTAACTACAGGTTTGGTTTACTGTTCGCACCGGTCTTTTACCGGTGGTGACGTTGACAAAATATTGGCCTATAAACCCCCAAAAGTCTCATCCTAGCCTTGGTGCAAACAACACAGCAATTGTAGAATGACCCATGACAGTAAATATACATGTCTCAGTTTAGATAGGATTAGAGTCAATCTCTGGGTTTAAGGTGGAAATACTCAAAAAGACTAATTGTCTTTACTAATGTCCAAAATATTTTTGCTAGTAGAGTATGCAACCCAGTTATACTAACCTTATATCTTCATGCAAAATGATGTGCCTAAATCCTCCATGAATCTGATTTCTCTGATCCCAGAAGATGCAATCCCGTATTGGATACAAAACACCCAGCCAGTTTGCAAAGAATTTTAGCATTTACAAAGCCTCTGAAACTGAAAATAAGGTACTGAAATCTAGTTTTTACAGACTTGGCTGCATAATTTTAAAACATTAATATTGTTTGTTAGTTACATTGTGAAACTTACATCTGCTGAGTGGGCCACCTGACAGCAAAATCTTACCTTGGTTTGTGTACACTACAGATGGTTGGAGACCTGCACACGGGAAGTCAGTTCGCCACCTGGTTGTTTTGAATGTTTTGTGGGTATTTTAGGTGAAGATGCTAACACCAGGATTACCCTGCAGGTGTCACTTTTGTTACAGCAATGGAGTCTCTACATATACTCAGCTCTGTTGTTTCTGGACACACCATGTAGACTGTGTATCATTCATTTCAAAATTGATTCTGTCCCATTTAGAAATATAAAGTAGGCAAAATTGAGAACATTCCAAGCGATACTGAATTTTTTTGAAGAATCTTAATTACTGTTTCTTATTAGATATGTATTATTAGTAAAGAAGATGTCAAATGGGCGTAATGTTATAATTTGCAAATGAGAGGGGAAAATGAGTGTAAAGTTCTCTGGAGGCCAGCGGAACAGTCTCTAGTCTTACGCACTCTGACCAGACTGGTGTCATAAAACATCACCTCTTACGCATTTCAGTGTCAATAGAGAATTCATAGTTTGGCCAAAATTAGGATACTTTCCACATTAACTTAATGTGTAGAATCGAGGTGTAGCCTCTAAATAAGTGTGGCATTGCTTAATTCTCTTAAGTTAGCAATAACAACCATGTAAACACCAAAATATATAGACATTCTTTTGAAACCAAACTCTGGCTTTTCCCTTGCTCAGTTGATGGTGCTGTAATAAATGCAAACGTTTGAAAGTTGGGGCAGTATGACTTGTTAAGAGGATGACAAATATAATGGCTTTCACATTGAGATTAAATCATGAAATGAAACCAAGAAAGCTGATCACGCTTGAACTAGCTTGTAAATGTAGTTGGTATGTAATGCATTGTAAACGTCAAAATGTGTTGCCTCACAAGTCATGCACTATAGTACAAATGTTTTGATGTCATAAGATAGCATTGTGTGAGGAACAGAGGGAAAAGTAAATGTTCATGAACTGTTAAACTGCTGTTTTAATCTGTTCATTTCACCAGGAAACTGCCACGATACGTACAACAAGCCATGCAAAAGTTAATAAGCAAAAATGTAGCTATTGTAACGTGATTCTGTGAGACCAGGTTGCACTGCTAAGGAGTTTCAGCATAGACATGTTTGCTCATGTCCATTTTTCAGGATGCTGCTGTGAATTAATGGCTTGAGATTTCCCATGACATAAACCCATTGTTGAAGGCCTTTTAGTATAAACAAACCACAGCTTGTCTTCGATGAATCTCATGACCCTTCATAAATTAATAGCTAATGCACAGTCACTGCTAGTATGGATTACACTTACTGGTAGCTCACTTTCCTTAGTAAAGAGAGTCACTGTCACTTCAGTTTCAACTTGCTTTTGGTACCCCTCTGTTGACATTTCACCTGGAAAATGGAGTTCACACATGCCCATATGCCTAACAACATTTACCACTTTGGCCACAAATGGTTCGGCATTTCGTTTCATTTCGATTTCAGCTAAAGAAAAGTCAACCTACTGTTTCCGATTTCACTGTTAGATCAGTCTGGTCTGTTTGCTCTGAGGTTATCTAAATGTACTTGTATTTGCTTTAGCAGAGATACATAAAGTATTTAAAATGTACAGTCTTTCTCATATGAAAATTTACTAAAATTGAAGATGTATGGGCGTATCCAAATTTTTGTCCATTCAAATGCACACTAGAATGCTAATGTCCTTCCCCCTGATATCCCCTGCCACTGACAGGCAATAACAAGTAGCAAATCATGGTTGACATAAATTAAAATCTATTGGCTATTTAACAAAATGTTGAGCCTTTTAATATGTCCTGCCAAAACATATTTTTTCAATATGAAACACATCTACACAGAAAAGAAAATGGCAAGTGAATTTATGCAGTCTTTGTGGGTCTGTGTGACATTTGTGAGACTGTAGTCTATCTTCAAGTAACTGCTAATTTTATGTCAAGCCTATAACACATTTTAAACCCTATCTGTGTAAATTGTTGCCCAAATATGAATTTCATTGCATCTTTATTCAAGACAAAAATATACTTGAATGGGCAACTTTTCAATGCCCTCTATAGTAGACAGGGTTGCCAGGTCTCTGTTTCAAAACCAGCAGTTAAATTAATGTCTTCTAATGCGACATGATCGATTTTGGTGCGAAAAAGATAAATATTTAAGTACTTTTTTTTTTAACTCTAAATCATGCTTCCAGTCTAGAATTGGGGTACTCGAGTTTGGACTCGGACTCGAGTCTGAGTTACGAGTCCAATTTTAATCGACTTGGACTTGTCACGGACTCGGATGCATTTTAACTTGGACTTGACTCGGACTCGAGCCTTTGGGACTCGGAGTATGCAAGTGAATGTTGGCCAGAACTTTGTAGCTCCAAAAACCACATAAAATAAACATAGAAGTAATCCCTACGACTCCAGTGGTTAAATCAATATTTTCAGAAGCGATATAATAGGTGTTGGTGAGAAACAGATCAAAATTTAAGTCCTTTTTTTACTCTAAATCTCCACTTTGACTTTTACACCTGAAAGTTACATGTGGTGTCTGTTTAGTTTCAATTTCACATCTTAAAGTGAAAGTGTTAAGTGGAGATTTAGAGTAAAAAAGGACTTAAATATTGTTCTATTTCTCACCCACACCTATTATATCGCTTCTGAAGAAATGGATTTAACCACTGGAGTCTTATGGACTACTTTTTATTTTAGTTTCCTTTATTTGATATTTGGAGCTACAGTACAAAGTCTGGTCACCATTCACTTGCAATGTATGGACCTACAGAGCCGAGATATTTTTCTAAACATCTTTGTTTGTGTTTTGTTGAAGAAAGTTAGTCATACACATCTGGAATGGCATGAAATAAAGAGAAAATGTAAATTTTGGGGTGAAATATCCCTTTAAGAGTGACCTTAAAATGTTTAAAAGTGTCCAAGTACACTTTGAGGACACTGTATATGCAATGTTGGACAACAAATTAGAAATGAGGAATTCACTAAAGTGGAATTTTTGCCCCCACATTTAAAATAAATGGCAGTCTTACTACCAGCTCCTCTTATTATTATAATTTTTTTCATCCTAGTTATTTTACTTCGACACCATTGTACACTATGTTCATTGTTATGCTATTCTCATTATAGGCTAAAATTCATGTCCAGTCGAGAGTCTTATCTTTGTCACTTGTACATGGTTATCACATATTTCCTTCCCTTCACTGCAGTTTCCTGTATGTTTACGATGAGAAGTGCGTAATCATCTCAACGGTTCTGTCTTTTTATGGTCTACAAGCTGCCCAGTGCCACCGCTTGATAAGGATATCCCTCTCTCCCGTCACACATGCACCCCAAATGGCCTATTCTCTCTGGCCAGCTCCTTTTCCAGCATCACAGGTGTCTAAACACAGCCTGGAGGCCTTAAGCATTTATGAAGTAATCCTAGATAGCGCCATTTCCTGTCCTGTCTGCTTGGCTCTGGTCCCAGTCTGCTTCCAGAGCTCTACTCTTATCACAACTACAGGAATGTGGATTTGTACGCTATCAGTTAGTAAACATCACTCTGATTTTAGCACTACCTCGTACTCTATTTGCCTTGGTCAGTCAGATTGAGCAGAGTCATCACAGGTGCATCAGACATGACCTGGATCAATGCAAATGTCTTAGCACAGGGAAGTGAAGGCTCACCTTATAATGTCCATTTCAAAGAAAGAGGAAAGTAGTAGTTTCTAAAACTGGCGTAAGCATGTGTGTGTGTTCTGCTGGTCTACAAATCATTTTTTTTCTGTGGTCCATGAGTCAGGTCTGTGATGATGAAAGGCAGTAACGCAGTGGTGTGTGACAGTAATGCCAATGCTGGTATATGTGCACATCCTTCAATGTGTCTCCACGTCTCTGGATGTTAAAATAAGTTTCTAGGTGTTCAACAACAGTCTGCAAATTATGGTGGCTGTTGAATAATGATTCATGGCTTTATTTTTATGTCACATTTAGTAGAATGGCTCTTTGGGTTGTGACGCTAATGTGTGTGGTTACTTCTACTGTTTTTGTACTGAGATCATTATATTTAATTCTGTCCCTTAATCCTGCCCTTAAACCTAACCCTCACAGAAACATTTTAGCTAAATTTTGCTGGTGAACAACCAGCATGATCACATGGAAATTCGGGATGTTGTTTCCAAGAGTTTCAGTACTAGGGTGACCATACGTCCTCTTTTTCGGGATTTCTAAATTTGCGAAAATGTCCGGGATTCGGCTTTAGTTACATTATGATGTGCATCTGGTCTAATACTTCATTGGGTTTGCTTTGCCTTAACCCCTCTTTGTAAGTCCCGCCTTCTCGCACACCAATTGGTCAATTATAAGAGGCTTGCAGTAACTATTGGCCAAATTCCTCCCTGTCAATCTCTCCGCGAACGTGCGAAACGCTGTTGTGTGCGGCATCAAACAGTTGCTTGACAGCAGCAGCAAATGACAGCTGAGTGGAAACAATGCCCAAACGAAAGTGCAAATTTACAGAAGATTTGCACAAAAAATTCCCATGCTTTCGTCCAGGTCGAGATCCATGGAAAGCAGAATGTATGACATGTAAAGCTGGCACTTATGTGTCAGTTGCTAATAAAGGTGCAGGTGATTTAGAAGCACACATTAGCTCTGCGAAGCATAAAGGGTCAGCAAAAGGTGAAAGTTCATCAGGTAAATTAACAGACTACTTTTTGCGACCAGGTAAAATTATCCTCACATTGCTTCATTTTCCATGGCCATTCAAAATAATAGTAATAATAAATGAAGGTACACTCATGGCATCAAATATTTTATTTTAGCACATGGACATTCAAAAGAATGTTTATTTATTTATATATATTTATGTTATGCTAATAGAGTGTCTTTTTCATTCTATTAAAGTTTGCATGCATATTAACACTGTTTTGAACCCTTTTGTTCCTTGAACCCATTCGCTCATGCCTCCCTGCTGGGTTCTGTGCCTGCGTGTGTTTCATCTTGTGTAAATGTCACAGTCTGTGTGAGTGAGGCAACCTGCTGCAACTGCACTGTGTGTGTCAAGATGTTAGAAAAATGGGTGTTAGGTTAATATATCAGCCCACATTTGTGTTTGTTTGTTACGTGAGTTTGTAAGGTGGTTGTTAGGTATTGTGTGTGTGTGTGTGTGTGTGTGTGTGTGTGTGTGTGTGTGTGTGTGTGTATGTGCGTGCATGCTCGTGTGAGCTTGAGATAAAAAGTTTGTGTGACAGGAACCATGCAGATTTGTGTGAAAACCCAGCAGTCCTGGGCAGGGTGACCCCATCGGGACGAGGGTTAAGTATTGATACCAGCCTTAACTGTGCACATTCACTCTACCCAGGGGGAGTGCCAGAACAACTGGCATCACTGCTTCGTCTATGTGTGCATATGTGTGTGAGAGGAAGAGAGCGTGAGAATGATAATGAGTGTTTTGGACAGAGATAACAGATTCTGCCCACAGTAATTTGCATGTGTGTTTGTTTATGTGTGTGTAGGAGGGAAAGGGAGTTTTAAATGTTACATGTAAATTTTTTAATGTATTATTTAAAATGGATAGTTCCTACTGTACGTTAAAGTATGATTTGATGAGACTTGTTCAAATCAGTGAGATTTGAGCCACCATGCTACCCACACAAATAAAGATATTTTGAAATATGAATGATGTGCTATTGTCCATAATATGTAAGTCAATGGGGTCCAATGTTTTCAAGCTCCAAAAAAGCACATAAATTCAGCATAAAAGTAATCCATACGACCAAAGTGGTTTAATCCATGTCTTCTGAGGTGCAACAATCACTTCGGTTGAGAAACAGACCAAAATTTAAGTCCTCAATATTCAGTTTGCAAGTACTAATACTCCTAATGTATTAATGTGGGTTAATGTGGTGCCATAAAAGAGGAACATTTGTCAGTGAGTGTGCAGACTTCAGTAGATCATACTGCCTGCATACAGTTATTAAGAGCACTTGCGATTGACTGCTGGTTTTGTTAAGACAGCTCTAAAAGTGCATCTGACATCAATAGCCAGCTGACTGAATCTAGGCAATTTCGAGCACTTGAGAAATGCATGATTGAATCAATGTGTGTATGCACATACATATTGGACAATGCTTCATTTGTCTATTTGCCAGTTGATCAATTATTCATACCTTTCTTGCTTTGGGTATGAGCACATGTAGGCTGTACTCTTTGGCTTTAAAATGTGTATTACAGTAGCTGTATATGTACATTTGTTAATGTTTTCTGTAGAGCTGAGGGCTGCTGTCCGCATTAGCCATTGTGAACCACAGACACCAGCAGCACAACACATACGTGAGCAACCTCTAAAAATACCCACTGAACACAACTGCCATCACACGCAGGGGCCTTGCATTCAGCACGTGTAGTTCTGTTATTGACTTGTGGGAGGCTGTTTTTGTAGATTTTTCTTTGGGTTGTAGAAGTGTGTGTTCTGCTAGTACAGTATAAATGTGTCCAAGCCTGGGATAATCAAAGATTTTGAAAACAAATCAGATTGAAAACTTAGAATTGCTTGTACGTGATTAAGGCAATGTGAAATACATGATGTGGTCAAAGTACATGGACACTCAAACACCACACCCATATGTGATTGTTCACCTTTTAAACTCTTCTGTAAATGCTTGCCATATATGTGGGAACATTGCTGCAGGGATGTTCTCACATTCAGACTAAGAGCATCAGTGAAGTCAGGGGCTGATGTTGGACATTTGGGTCTGGCTCTTAGTTCTGGTCTGGGCTTTGTAAAGGCAAGTTATTCCACACTGGACTCAGTAAATCATTTCTTTATAAACCTCGCTCTGCACAGTGGCATGGTCATGCTGGAACAGAAATGGGCTCTCCCCAAACTGTTGCCACAAAATTGCAAGCACACAGTTCTCTAGAATACCATTACTGGATGGAATTATTTTATTATGTGAGAAGAAAGAGACTGCCAAGTGATACGAGAGACATGCATTGTTGGGAAATGGTTGCCTGAGACAGCTGTCAGTTATACAGTTTAGTGGTTATTATACAAAAAATATTTGACCTCAGAATACTATGATTGAGCAATCAGAATTAAGTATTCCAGAGAGCCGTGTAATACACATCCATTTTTGTCTGTGTGGTTAATTAATTTTTAGGCAAGGACATTGAGTGATGGCCTAACATGTCATATCTCTGGGGGTTTCTTCTGTCAGTCACTCCATATGCCATAATTCTCTCAGAAAGGTTTCCCAATAGACTTTCAGGTCTCACTCTTGCACATTGTTATGTAGAATGAAAGTTAACCTGAGTTTATGTCTTTAATGTTTATATCATAATGACTCAGAGAAGAGATGGCCATTGAAGACATGGTAAATCTATTCCTTACAGCCACGTTATCATTCACGTCAAAAATCAAAGTTTGCATTACTGTGAATAAGGTCTGTAGACATTTCACCTGGAAACTGTAGCTCTCACATGCCATTTTGTTCCAGCTACGGCCTCTGGGGGCAGTAGTTCGACTTAAGCACAGACCAATTTCAGCAGTGTAATTGTCGATTTACTGTCACCGAATTCACAGTAAGATCAGACGGGAATCTATCTTAGGAATCAAAGGAGTCTATGTCTTTAATTATTGACTATATCTTAATGACTGTAATGGTGACTCAGAGAATCTACCTCTGGGCCTGAAGTGGCATCCTCTTGACTTCAACAACAGCTTCTGAAAGTCATTGGGCCTCATTCATGAAACATGAGCAGAACAAATTGTGTAAATCTTTCGTATTTTCTAAACGTTAGGCGGTAAATAAATTTACACCTGCTCCTGACCATGAGTAAATCATGCATAAGACATCCGTACGTTGTGTTCTTTCAGACAAACTGCCTTGACTATCTTTTGATAGAAGTAAAATTACTTCTTAATTACCTAATAATTAAATGAGTGAAATTAACCTTAAAGAAATTACATAAATAATAAGAAAAAGACAAAGCTTTATTTTCTTTTTAAACCATAGCCTACAATTATTTAGGAACGTTTCTTTGCTGCTTGCATTTTATTTTTTCAAAGTTAATTTTTTTCCCAACTCTGCTTATCATTTTTCCAGCAGAAGTGCTTGACATTGGGTGAAAGTTTCATGGAAAGACGAACTTTACGTTTGAGTTTCTGGAAAAAAAAAAAATTTTGCACTCTAATATGACTTTTTAATTTTTTTCTAGCTGAAATAGAGAAGGTTAATGGTGGTGGACGTCCTCCTTCCGGCATGAACTGAACATTTTTCAAACCATTTTTACTGACCTCTTGGACTGTTTAATTCACAAAAAAACCTCTGATGAAAGCAAGTGCATGCGATGACTAAGTTCCTCGCTTTCTTTTTAGAACAAACATGAGTGTTTGCTAAATCAGTATTTGATGATGTGAATGCACTCCATTTAAAAAGAAAACACTTTTATTACTGTTCGCATATGTTACAAGCTTCCTATTCTCATTTACTGTATTAGCAATACTGAAGCCTTCCTTATATGGCATTTTCATGGGCGTAGATTATGATAATTGTGAATGAACATGCACGCGTGCTCTATTTACGGATGTTTGGAATTCACTAACATACACATGTTTTACTAACAAATCTGGGGAATACAAAGCGTTTGTGAATCTGGCGAAACACTTTCATGAAGCTCCATTTTACGCATAAATTACTTCCAAATTTTCATGAATGAGGCCCATTGTCTTTTTATATTTAGAATGGTACATTCAAATGATACATATCTTTAACCTTGCTATTTCTGCCTTAGGTTCATGGTGTTTATGAGCACCAGCACATGCTTCTCAACCGCTTTAATTGCTCAACTGATTAAGAAAGTGTGATAGGTTGCCTAAAGACCCAGATTTGACATTGGGCAACCCAACATAGTTGTTTACTGTACAAAGGTTAACAAAAATATCCTTAAAATGAAACATTGAAATGTATAAATATTACGATGTACTGCATGTATAGTTTCTATAAATAAATTATGCCTTGTATATGCCTATTCATAATAATAGCCTAATTAAAATAATACTAATTATTATTACTATGAGTATTATTACTATTATTGTGCTATTATTATTTCATTATATTATGATTTTATATATTTTAACCTTACCAGATGAAGTTGAATATGTAGGCTCATGAACTGTAGAATATGTTGTTAACTGAGGCACGAGGTGTCAAGCAATTGTGAAATGTCAAGCACACATTTTGCTGCGAACATTAAATACAAACATTAAAAGAAATTAGAATAAATCAATATAGCCTACAAATAGGTGAAAGTCCCATAAATATATCAGGAATTTTACACTCGAGGCTGATTTGTGCACACATATTTTAACATAATGTTTGTTAAATTACATGTACAGAATTAGCGAAATAGTGGGAAAAGAATAACAATAGTCTAATAATAATAATAATAATAATGTTATGTTAACTTTTTCAAATTTAGTACAGTTTAAAGGGAGGGGAAAAGAGATTGTGCATGTTTCAGTTTATCACATGAGCAGGAATATTCTGAATAGATGTACACTTTATGGTGCATTTAAACTTTTTTGGATAAAGTCTTAACCAGATACTTACCTTAATTGGTGATGTGAAAATAAATGTGGTCAACTTTTAGAGGTGAATAGACGAGATCCGCTGTGAAATCATCACTTCAGGTCAGGAAATTAACATCTCACTCAGGTTGGTTTATAAATGAATACATGGAAATCATTATGTGAGAATCATGTAATACATTAATATAGAGTGGAAAATGTCGCCTATATGATGTAGTGTCTTAGTTAATGTTACACTTGACAAGCTGCAGACGCGCACAATTAACGGAGACAGCAAACTGAATAGAGACCGTGCCCATCTGATCTGAAATCACACCGTGCGCATTTTCATTCCTAAATTTTACACTTTAGTAGGCTACTAATATTGATTTCACTGACTCGTAATTTCTTTGTAATTTTGTTTATTTAAAATGTTGCTTTATCCTTGTACTTCTTGGATTATCAGTCAAACGAATATTGTTTCTATTATTCGGATGAATCCATTATTCGTTTTGAAGCCATTATTTGTGCCTTTCCGAATAAGGTATTCAGCATCAGTCACATCCCTAAAACACAGAATAGGACAATTTACTTTTGTTGGCACACCATGTTTATCCAATATGATCACACAGGAAATCGACATGTTGCATCCAAATGTTCATGTAGCCTGAAATCAACCCCATTCTGCTGAAGTATTGACAAGCGCTATCCCCCATGAGACATTTTTGCATCAATTCAGACATATTCACCTTTCCTAGTGGTGCTACTGATAGCGTATTGCATGAGCAACCTCTAAGACACGGATTCTGGTCACATGCAAACTAGGAAGTAATCATGTTTAAATGAACAATGATGAGGGCAATTTGGTGGTTGTATTTTCACTCTTAAATTGAATTTTTACTCCACTAATGGTTAGGTTTTGGGTTGGGGTTTAGTTTAAGGCATACAATGAATAAAATATGCATTCCTGTTGACTGTATTATGTCATTTACAACTAAAAATACAACACACTTTACAACTCAACCACTCTGTGGACATTTCACCTCAACAAAACTTCCAGCTTTGGCCACTGGTGGCAGTGGTTCGAATTTCGCAAAGCACAGACCGATGTCAGCAGTGCCCTGCTGTCGCCATTCACAGTGCGTTCAATCTTGTTTATTCTTGCTGCAAGTGAAACTGTATTTAATGTAGTGTTATTTTATCTTGCATATTTTTGTTCATGTGTAACGGTGATATATTTTTCTCTAAAGGTCTTTTTATTTTGGTGGGTGGCGCTGTCTATGTTGTGCATGAGAAAGAAGAGGAAGAAGTCAGTCGCGCCTTGGACGTTGAAGAAGACAGTCGCGCTGTGCTCACTGTGCGAGAAGAGAGTCACGCTGTGATAGCTGTGCAAGAAGTCGACATTTTCTCCGCTGAAAATGTAATGGACGACAGAGGCACACAGTCAGTTTAAGTTTTGTGAGTTAAGTGTACATCGACGTGATCGTGTGAAACTGAAGACATAGTTGAAGCGGAAGTTCGGTTGATTACGCCATTGAACGGAGAACGGTGTTAGAGACTGGCCGAGAGCATGAAAGAGAGTTGTTAAAGCCGTGAGTTTCATTCAGAACATTGTTGTTTCTGGCGTAATATTGAATTTAAGTTTTTGTAGAATCATACTGCGTTTTTGAGTCATCTATGAACCGTGTCATAGATCATGATATGTTGTTTCTCCTGCGAATCACTTTAGCGCACTTGTAAGTTTTCTAGAACGAGAGTTAGATTTGCATGGAGTGATTTTTCCCTTTTTCTGAGTATTTTTGGCATTTAGAAGAGTCTGACAACTGCCAACGATCAAGTGTTGCTTTCAAGAAGTATTTTTCGTTTTTGTGAATTGACCCTATTCAAGTGGGCAATGTGCGTGCTGTGACTGAGCCGCGCCATTTTGTTCCAGAGTTTTCCCGAGCCGTGCTGAAGCTTCTCTGATGCATCATGATGCGTTCTCTTGATGCATAAAGTCATCGTTGCTACAATCTGGTACAAATGTTCTTTACACACACCTATATGAAAATTTTACTGATTTAGATTGAACTGAACTGAGTGTTTGTTGAATTGTGAACTTGAACTGTGATTTTGAACTATTTGATGTGAATCTAAGTTAAATGGAAACTGAATCGTAAAGTTGATTCAAAAGAGTCATTTGAACGAAATTAAAAGAGTCATAAGAGTTATTTGAAGTGAATCATTTGAATTGTACTACAAGAGTGTAGTAAGATTTGATTCAGAGCTTGTTTAATAACATCCAGTGTTATTAGTGAGTTAATTTACGTGTCCAGATATTGAAATTCATTTTGAAGAATTTATATCTGAGGGGTATTATATAAAGTGTTTGAAATTGTTAAGTCTTGAAGATTTATAAAGGTTGTAAGACAAATTCAGATAACCTGTTATTTGTTTTATTATTTTATTTCATTATTTCATCTTATTTCCAGTTTCCTAAAAAAGAGAAATAATAATAAATTATTCATTGTTAAAAGTAATACAGTTGATAATTATTTGTGGAACTTACCTTGGAGTAGGGGCGTCTCACATTATTAGGTTTAGGAGGGTGGGAACTTGAGCTTGAGTTATTACTTCGCATCACTTTTATTCTTCAGGAAGCCACCGTGTTGACATTATTTGCCTGAAGCCTACACTTCCTATTCCTGCAGTGTATTATACAATAGGTAAGCTAAAACATATACACACATACTGTGTATACTGAGACTCAAAGCACCAGGGGTGGGGACTAAGATCCTGTCACTTCTAGGTCTTCCAGGGTAACGTTGTAATATTCCCCTTCTAGGCGGGACCTAAGAGCCCGTTACACATGGTTTTGAAGGATGAGGGCATGTCAAGCAACCTGTCAATTTAGTTTTTCCAAATGACAGATGATTTTGCATAAACAACGAGTTTGATTGGATGCACAGCCTTTGACGTCAGTAACAAAAGATATGGGGTTGGGGATTGGGAGGGGAAAAGGGAATAATGGGGGTTAAATGTTGATTCTGTGAATATATGTTTTGCTTTTCTGTGTCAATTGTGTGAATCAATAAAAAGTGTTAATCGGAAATAACAAAAGATTTGGGCAACATTTTCTCCTCCCTTTTCTAAGCTATTCTAAGCTATAGCTATTCTAACTGCGCATGATTATATGGTTAGTTGCATTTTGTATTTGCATCTAGCTCCGTTTTTCCCTATCAGAACAGATTTGCAACTCATTTTTGGGTCACGACCCTCCAGTTTAGAACCACTCTGATAGATTACCTCAGGCAAAGTTTCATTTTCCTGTTTCTCTTTCTCCTTTCTTTTCTGCACGAGCTCTGTCTTTTGTTACTCAAGCAGCATGCTGACGTATTTCCTCCTTCATGATGCAGCCTGAATGTGCCTCTGTGTGCGACCGCATGTGTTTTATATCATTTTGAGTAAGAGGGTTGAAAAGTATGCCTGTATTCGCGTGCGTACGTTTTTATGTGGAGAAGAGAGGCAGAGGGAGGAAATGGGAATTAAAAAGAGTGGGTGGAAGAACATGTTTGCAGTCTGCATATAAGAAATCTCCTTGTTTTGCAGGTGCAGTGCAGAGATAAGAGAAAAGAAAGGAGGAAGAGAGAGAGTTAGTGAGAGAGGGAAACCATAAGTGTATGGCACATGAAGTATCCCAGCAAAAATAGGGGGTTAAAATGAGAATAAGATATTACACAACATTTCCTGAGATGCTTCCAGTGTAGGGAAGAAATACAGGAAAAACTGTGGTGAATGTAGCAGTATACAAGCAGCCATGATTTTGATCCCCAGTCTCTCTAAAGGCATGGTCACACATACCGTACCTTCGCACAGCGAAATTCTGCGGGCGAAAACCAATCATCTCAATGGGAATCCGTTGGCGAAGAATTTCCTCATGCTAATTTCGCCTTGTTCATGTTTGGTGAACTTTGACAAGCAAAATGGCTGCCTTGACCAATAGGATGTTGCTTGGTTTGGCGGTGACCTCTGTGTGGGTGGTGCTTTGTGTACAGCTACACTGAATATTTACAATGAACAAGGATATCATTTCAGCTGTGAGTTTCTTTTTAACTTAAGTATCACTAAGTATAAAGTGCAGCTTTAAAAAAGGCTACTTGACAATTATATTTTTGCTGGTTTCACACGTGCTCAAAGTCTGCCCACACCATCTTCGCCTGCGGAATTTCGCTATGAGAAGGTATGTGTGACTGCACCTTAATAACGACTTAATTTCCCTGGAATTTTACACATACAGCTGAGTAGTTGTTCAGAAGAAGATGGCTCTGTTTAAACTCGACTTTGCATTCTTCTGGGGGCCATGTTTGCCCATCAAATCAAACCATTTTATTGTCACACAACCATATGCACAAGTGCAACAGTGGGTGAAAATCTTGGGTGCAGTTCTGAGCACATAGCAGTCATGACAGTGATGAGACATATACCAATTTACAATAAACAACAGATTTACACAACACAATTTACATATCTAATATACACATCATTACACAACACAATAATAATATACAATGTACAGTATACAATACACACAATATAGAATACACATAATATAGAATACACACAATAACAATAGTATATAAAGTATATATAAAATATACAGTAGGTTGTATTGTACTGTATTGACATTCAGGTTGTCGGTTAATAGACAGTTGCCAGCGTTGTTAAGAGAGAATATAATTTATGACAGTCCAGTGTGAGATAATAAGTTTAATAAAGTGCAGTGCTGATGTATATATTGATCGTGGGAAGAAGCTGTCATGGAGTCATCTGGTGCGGGTCTTGATGCTGCGATACCGCCTGCCTGATGGTAGCAGTGAGAGCAGCCCATGGCTCAGGTGGCTGGAGTCTCTGATGATCCTCCAAGCTTTTTTCACAGACCGTCTGGTATATATGTCCTGGAGGGAGGGAAGCTCACCTCCGATGATGTGTCTGGCAGTTCGCACCACCCTTTGCAGGGCTTTGCGGTTGTGGGCAGTGCTATTGCCGTACCAGGCAGTGATGCAGACAGTCAGGATGCTCTCAACAGTGCTCGTGTAGAACCATATGAGGATGTGGTGGTTCATTCCAAATTTCCTTAGCCGTCTCAGGAAGAAGAGGCGCTGGTGAGCCTTCTTCACAACGGCCTCAGTGTGGACGGACCATGTGAGTTCCTCTGTGATGTGGACACCGATGAACTTGAAGCTGCTGACTCTCTCCACCGGTGCTCCATTGATGGTGATGGGGCTGTGTTCTCTGTCTTTTCTCCTGAAGTCCACCACAAGCTCCTTGGTTTTGCTGACGTTGAGGGAGAGGTTGTGCTCCTGACACCAGTGTGTTAGAGTGTGCACCTCCTCTCTGTAGGCTGTTTCATCATTGTCAGTGATCAGAGCTACCACCATTGTATCATCAGCAAACTTGATGGCATTGGAGCTGTGTGTTGCCACACAGTCATGTGTGTACAAGGAATACAAGAGTGGGCTGAGAACACAGCCCTGCGGGGCTCCAGTGTTGAGGGTCAGTGATGAGGAGATGTAGCTGCCCATTCTAACCACCTGGCATCTGCTTGATAGGAAGTCCAGGATCCAGCTGCACAGCGAGCTGTTTAAGCTCAGAGCCTGGAGTTTCTCATAAAGCTTGGAGGGCACTATGGTGTTGAATGCTGAGCTGTAGTCTACAAACAGCATTCTCACATAAGTGTTCCTTTTTTCCAGGTGGGAGAGAGCAGTGTATAATGTAGATGCAATGGCATCATCAGTGGAGCGGTTGTTGCGGTATGCAAACTGCAGTGGTCCAGTGAGGGAGGCAGCACAGAGCAGAAGTAATCTCTGATTAGCCTCTCAAAACATTTGCTGATGATGGGGGTCAAAGTAACAGGACGCCAGTCATTTAAGTAAGTGATTTTAGATTGCTTTGGTACAGGCACAGTGATGGATGTTTTGAAGCATGTGGGGACTACAGACAAGGAGAGGGAAAGGTTGAAAATGTCCGTAAAAACACCAGCCAGTTGGTTCGCGCAGGCTCTGATGACACAGCCCGGAATGCTGTCTGGACCCGCGGCTTTACGGATATTCACCCGTCGGAAGGATCGGGTTACATCCGCTACAGAGACGGAGAGTGAACTAACCTCTGTAGCTTCAGCCGTGAAAGCTCTTTCCGCGAGGGCGATGTTATTTCCTTCAAGACGAGCATAAAAAGAATTTAGCTCATCCAGGAGAGAGGCAGCGGCGTTCACATTCCCTTTGTAGTCTGTGATGATATTAATTCCCTGTCACATGCTTCTAGAGTCGGTGGTGTTGAACTGTCCTTCAGTCTTGTCCCTGTACTGGCGTTTGGCTGCTCTGATAGTTTTTCGGAGGGCATAACTGGCTTGTTTATGCTCCTCCGCGTTCCCAGAATTAAAAGCGGAGGTCCGTGCATTTAAGTGCTGCACGAACATCACTATAAATCCATGGTTTCTGGTTGGGGTAGATCCGTGTTGTGTTGGTTGGAACTAAGTCCTTTACGCACTTTCTGATGAAACACATTATGCTATCAGCGTAAACCTCTATGTCGTCATCAGAGGCGGACTGGAACATCTCCCAGTCTGCATGATCAAAACAGTCTTGTTGTGTAAAATCTGATTGGTCCGACCAGCACTGGATCATTCTGAGGGTGGGTGCTTCCTGTTCTGCCTGTAAGCAGGCAGAAGGAGAACGGAAGAGTGGTCTGATGGTGGGCAGGGGAGGGATTTGTAGCCATCCCAGAAGGGAGAGTAGCAATGGTCCAAAACCCGGTCCCCTTGTGTGTTGAAACTGATATGTTGGTGGTATTTTGATGCGATTGATTTGAAATGGGCTTTGTTAAAGTCCCCAGTCAAAATGAACGCAGCCTCAGGGTCTGTGTCGGCTTGTGGGGGGATGTACACAGCAGTGATAGTGACCGCTGTGAATTCCCTCGGTAGCCAGAATGGTCGACACAGAAGCATGAGAAATTCCAGATCAGGAGAGCAGAAAGACTTGATAGAATGTACATTCCTCTGATCTCACCAGGATTTGTTGATAATAAAACATACACCACCACCTCTGCTTTTACCTGAGAGGTCTTTCGCTCTGTCTGCTCGGTGCACTGAGAACCCCACGGGTTCCATGGCTGAATCTGGAATCTCAGCAGACATCCAAGTTTCTGTAAGGCAGATAATGCAGCAGTCCCTCGTCTCTCATTGGAAAGAGATCTGCGCTTTCAGCTTGCAGAGCTTTTTGTCCAGAGACTGAACATTTGCCAGTAGAATACTGGGAAGCGGGGGTCGATTTGCATGACGTCTTATTCTGATGAGAACGGCGGCTCTATTTCCCCTTTTCCTTATGCGTTTCCGCGGATGGGCAGCCCAGACAAAGGGCTCCGCTGGCGTGTTTGTAAACAGCAGATCGGCATAGAGGAATTAAGTCCGGTTTTCGGTGTGCAGTTGCAGAACCAATGTCCAAAAGTGTTTGTCTATCGTATACAATAAGGCAGACAACATCCAAGACAAAAAAACGTAAGAACTGTAAACAAAACAAACAAAAAACTGCAATTTTGTGTCGGAGCTTGCAACGCAGCAGCCATACTCGGCGCCATCTTGAGTCCTTGAGATATCATTCCCTCACATGTCTCACACAGCTCCGGGTCACGCACCAAAAAGCGTAGCACAGGTTACATCACAGCCCTGTCCTCATACCTCAGTGACTCAGAATTACTGTCTGGTTAATCTAAAGCAATCGCCTGACCACAAGCAGAGTGACTTGTATTCAGTGTCATTGTAGACAATGGCATTTCACTAGTTTTAGGACAGAGCGAATGTAGGCACCGTTTTAAAATATCATACTGTAGTATCGAAAGCTGTGCCAAAAGGTAGTTCCTAAAATACCTTTCTAAAATGTTTCTTAAGATCCATCCATTTTTTAATGCCATCCCCCATCAGACATTTTTGCATCAATTAAATAGAGTTTACCTTTATCTGTAGTGCTGCTCCATCTACACAGGTTCTGGTGGTAACCAAGAATTAACAGCTTTCACATCAACAATGATAAGCATGATTCGGAATTAGCATTTTCCCTCTAAAATTACATTTTATTCCACTGATGGTTAGGTTAAGGGTTAGAGATAGGGCATAAGGTTAATAAGATATGCATTCCTGTTAACTGCATTACTTCATTTACAACAAAATATACACTTCCTTTACAACTCACTTTTGGTGCCATAGACCTTATTCACAGCAGTGCTATATTTTACTTTTTATGGGAACAACACTTCCAGCCTTGGCCACTGGGTGAAGGAGTTTGACTTAAGGTAGAACAGACTGCTTTTAGCAGCATCATTTTCAACCTACTTTGACCAAATTTGAAGTGAGATCAGTCTGCAATTGCATGATACAGAATTTCCATTAATACTTAAGGCAGGCTTATGCCAGCTGTCTTATTCTGATTTCTAGGTTATTGCAATTAGTTTAACACATTACATGACGCATACATTCAGTAATCAAAATATTACCAAATTCCAATATTAATCACTGTGTGCATGTAAACGTGCTCAATGTTCCATTATTCTTCTGATCACAATTCGCAGCACAGTGTAAATGTTTAAATAAGTGACTACTTTGGTGTCATAAATTGCTGAGATGCATTGGAGTGTTCAGAGGTTGTTGACTTGTTCTTTGTACATGCTGTATAATTAGTCTGTAGACTTGTGTGCTAGTTTGTGTCGTGAGTTCTGTGAGTTCTTGGGGCTATTGAACCTAAGATGTCTGAATCTTGAATCTTGTTTTAATTTGCGCTGACATGAGGGACACGTCCCTCCAGAGATGATTCATGTCTCTTTGCTGAGGGATGAAGTCAGACTAGGATCTATATTAACATACAGTATAGTCAGTTTTGACTCACCGCCTGCATTACACATGCAGTGACGGGGTTCTTCCTGCAGACTGAATACTTCCTCCATGAATTTAAAGTGTGTCATATGCCACTAGCATCACGAAATGGAATTACAAATAATGATCGTTTTCAAACAGGTTTCTGAAACACTCCCCCATCTTCCATTGGTTGAACAAACAGATAGTCTTGCCCCAAACTCATGCCATTTGTTGAGCCACTTTTGCTGTGTCTGGCTGATCGAAGATGGTTTTAATAGCATCACAGTATTTCCAGGAAGTCAGTCTACAAATGGCATAGTTACAGTAGATCATCGAAAAATAGGTTTCAAGGACCTCTTCTGTTATTAGATAAAACAGTCTTTTTCGGATTGGGTATTTCATAGTAGAAACAATTAAAAACCTATCAGCAATAAAAGAAAGAAATGTGGACTGCAAACCTATGCGTATTGGCACTACTGCCTTCTTCAGGGTTACTTATAGTTGTCTTTGCATATTAAGCTGTGATAGAAGAAAATAATATAACACTGAAAAAATAACACACGATTTTTGCTTAAAGTTCAATAAAAGACCTTTTTTTCTGAATATTTGACCCAGATTGCATGGAATTAAATGTGAGTACTGTGAAATCTGTAAATTACTTTCATGTGTTACACCACTACATCCATTTAATAGCAAATAGAAAATAAAATAAAAAACAGCCCTCAGCCAAACAGCTAGGCACATCTAATCACACACAACTACTTCCCAAATTTCTTTCTATGTTTTTGTTCTGACTATGAATTGTCACTTTTTTTGTCTTCTTTCCCATCATATCACCAGTGCATAGATCAGTGTATCACTGAATCATGTTAAAAGCATTTGCATTTGTGTGTATTTTGTGATTGTGTATTTGTTTGGTAGGAGAAATGTGCCATTATGTTTGGTTTAAGACTTTCTCATTTTAGCACTAAGTGAATGAATCTCACAAAAATATATCTAGGTAAAATTTCACCCCATAATCAAAAGACAAAAAAAAAAAAAAAAAATGTTATTTGCATATAGAAAATAAAGCCTATTTTTTTAGGACCATTAAAGGGATAGTTCACCCAAAAATGAAAATTCTCTCATTATTTACTCACCCTCATGCCATCCCAGATGCGTATAACATTCTTTCTTCTGCAGAACACAAATTATGATTTTAGAAGGATTTCTCAGCTCTGTAGGTCCATACAATCAAGTGAATGGGTGCCAAAATGTTGACGGTCCAAAAAGCACATAAAGGAAACATAAAAATAATCCATACAACTCCAGTGTTTTAATCCGTATTTTCTGAAGCGATATTATAGGTATGAGTGAGAAGCAGATAAATATATAAGTAATTTTTTTGCTAGAAATTCTTCTCCCTGTCCAGTAGGGGGTGATATGCATGAAGAATGTGAATCACCAAAAAACACAAGAAGAATAATGTGAAAGTTATCTTTTTCTCACCCACACCTGTTATATCGCTTCAGAAGATATTGATTTAATTGCTGGAGTCGTATGGATTACTTTTATGCTGAATTATGTGATTTATGGAGCTTCAGAATTTTGGCACCCATTCACTTGCATTGTATGGACCAAAAGAGTTGTGAAATTCTTCTGAAAATCTTAATTTGTGTTAATAAAGATGAAAGAAAGTCATACACATCTGAGATGGCATAAGGGTGAGAAAATTATGAGAGAATTTTCATTTTTGTGTGAACTTTCCCAGACATTTTTATTTTTATTTTTTTTACATGTTTTGTGAGAAACAAAACCTGTGTCACTTATTTCTCTTTCGCTGTTCTATGTGTGTATATTTGGCAGCTGACACCAGCATAGCATTCCTTCTACACTGACACTCACCATTGGAGCCAAGGGGCCACACAGCCCCATGTTAATCTCATTACCATAGATAAGTCTCTTAACCCCAGTCTTGATAATCCTTTTATACAGAGCTAGAGGGAGTTCCCTCCTGTTGGGGAGAGACAGGTGCACTGGGAAAGGGAGGGAATTATTATTGATCACCTATAGCCTTCAGTTCAATTCAATCAAAACAACCACACAGCCAATAAATAACCACAGCAACATGTGATAGTCGATGAGAGAGAATTAGTTAGCTGCTCTATTGTAATTACTGCACTACTGGAGTTCCTGTAGGGGTGGTGTGGATCTGTGTGCCTGGCTCAGATGTGCCTCAACTGGGCTCAGAAAGGGAGAGGGAGGGGCTGCTAAGATGGAGTTCTCACAGTGACATCAGGCTTTATCTCCTCACAGCTCTCTGATGCCAACCCACATAGTTCTCACGTGTCAGGAGAGGAGATGATTAAGACTGGCTGCTTTATTGCGTGCACACTTGCGCACACAAACTCACACACTTATATGTGTAAATCAACTCTGCCTCTGTAGAGCCTGGGAAAGGAGACAGCAGCACAGCAAATTTTATTAAACAAGCTCACTCACTCGTCTAGTGCTCTTATGTTATTATTAACATGAAAGGGTTCAAACCTGTAGCAAATAAAATATCAAACTTTCTAAATTGTTTCCCCTCAGAAGTGAAATGAGATGGTGAGTAAATTGATATTTTTTCCTGCATATCTCCTGAAGTCTCTTGCTCTTAGGACTCTCAAACTTGCTGCTCAGTGTCTCCACACTTGTGTCTTGAGTTTTAGGAGATCTCAGCAATATCTATGTTCAGATTTGGCAGTATACTAAAGCCAGGATACCTCCAATTCAATCAAGAATTCATCCCCCTGTTCAAATTATCCTAGATCTGCTATCATTTATATCAAAATCAAATCAAAATCAAATCACTTTATTGTCACACAGCCATATACACAAGTGCAATGGTGTGTGAAATTCTTGGGTGCAGTTCCGATCAACATAGCAGTCGTGACAGTGATGAGACATACGCCAATCTACAATAAACATCAAATTAACACAACACAATTTAAACATCTGTTATACATAATTAAACTCGACTTAAAACATCAAATTAACACAGCACAATTTAAACATCTGTTATACATAATTAAACTCGACTTAAAACATCAAATTAACACAGCACAATTTAAACATCTGTTATACATAATTACACAACTTAAAACATCAAATTAACACAACACAATTTAAACATCTGTTATACACAATTACACTCAACAATATACAATAATAACATACATTGCACAGTATACAATATGCTGTTTTTGTTTTTTGTTTTTTGTTTTTGTTTTGTTTTTTACTATATAGATACTATATAGATACACATTATTCAATAAAAATTAAAATATATATGAAAAAAGTATATATATAGAATGTACAGTATTGTACTGTATTGACATTCAGGCTGTCGGTTGATAGTCAGTTGTTAAGAGAGACATAATATAATGACAGTAATATAATTTATGACAGTCCGGTGTGAGATAAAAGAGTAATAAAGTGCAGGGATGATGTATTTTGATCGTGGGAGATCAAGAGTTCAGAAGTCTGATTGCTTGGGGGAAGAAGCTATCATGGAGTCGGCTGGTGCGTGTCCTGATGCTGCGATACCGCCTACCTGATGGTAGCAGTGAGAACAGCCCATGGCTCGGGTGGCTGGAGTCTCTGATGATCCTCCGAGCTTTTTTCACACACCGCCTTGTATATATTTCCTGGAGGGAGGGAAGCTCACCTCCGATGATGTGTTTGGCAGTTCGCACCACCCTTTGCAGTGCTTTGCGGTTGTGGGCAGTGCTATTGCCGTACCAGGCGGAGATGCAGCCAGTCAGGATGCTCTCCACAGTGCAGGTGTAGAACCGTGTGAGGATGTGGCGGTTCATTCCAAACTTCCTCAGCCGTCTCAGGAAGAAAAGGCGCTGATGAGCCTTCTTCACAACGACTTCAGTGTGGACGGACCATGTGAGTTCCTCTGTGATGTGGACACCCAGGAACTTGAAGCTGCTGACTCTCTCCACTGGTGCCCCATTGATGGTGATGGGACTGTGTTCTCTGTCTTTTCTTCTGAAGTCCACCACAAGCTCCTTTGTCTTACTGACGTTGAGGGAGAGGTTGTGCTCCTGACACCAGTGTGTCAGAGTGTGCACCTCCTCTCTGTAGGCTGTTTCATCATTGTCAGTGATCAGACCTACCACCGTCGTGTCATCAGCAAACTTAATGATGGCATTGGAGTTATGTGTTGCCACACAGTCATGTGTGTACAGGGAATACAGTAGTGGGCTGAGAACACAGCCCTGCGGGGCTCCAGTGTTGAGGGTCAGTGATGAGGAGATGTTGCTGCCTATTCTAACCACCTGGCGTCTGCTTGACAGGAAGTCCAGGATCCAGCTGCACAGCGAGCTGTTTAAGCCCAGAGCCCGGAGTTTCTCATCTAGCTTGGAGGGCACTATGGTGTTGAATGCTGAGCTGTAGTCTACAAACAGCATTCTCACATAAGTGTTCTTTTTTTCCAGGTGGGAGAGAGCAGTGTGTATTGTAGATGCAATGGCATCATCAGTGGAGCGGTTGTTACGGTAAGCAAACTGCAGCGGGTCAAGATTGAGTGGTAATACAGAGCAGATGTAATCTCTGATTAGTCTCTCAAAACATTTGCTGATGATGGGGGTCAGAGCAACAGGACGCCAGTCATTTAAACAAGTTATTTTCGATTGTTTTGGAACAGGCACAATGGTGGATGTTTTAAAGCATGTGGGGACTACAGACAAAGAGAGGGAGAGGTTGAAAATGTCCGTAAAAACACCAGCCAGCTGGTTCGCGCACGCTCTGATGACGCGGCCCGGAATGCCGTCTGGACCCGCGGCTTTGCGGATATTCACCCGTCGGAATGATCGGGTTACATCCGCTACAGAGACGGAGAGTGAACTAACCTCTGTAGCTTCGGCCGTGAGAGCTCTCTCCGCGAGGGCGGTGTTATTTCCCTCGAAGCGAGCATAAAAAGTATTTAGCTCATCTGGGAGAGAGGCAGCGGTGTTCATGGCGGAGTTTTTATTCCCTTTAAAGTCCGTGATGATGTTAATTCCCTGCCACATGCTTCTAGAGTTGGTGGTGTTAAACTGTCCCTCAATCTTACTCCTGTACTGGCGTTTTGCTGTTTTGATAGTTTTTCGGAGGGCATAACTGGCTTGTTTATGCTCCTCCGCGTTCCCGGAATTAAAAGCGGAGGTCCGCACATTAAGTGCTGCGCGAACATCGCTGTTGATCCACGGCTTCTGATTCGGATAGATTCGCACAGTTCTGGTCGGAATCACTTCCTCTACACACGTTCTGATGAAGCACATTACGCTATCAGCGTAAAGCTCGATGTCGTCATCAGAGGCGGACCGGAACATCTCCCAGTCCGTGCGATCAAAACAGTCTTGTAGCGTAGAGTCTGATTGGTCCGACCAGCACTGGATCGTTCTGAGGGTGGGTGCTTCCTGTTTCAGTTTCTGCCTGTAAGCGGGCAGAAGCAGAATGGAAGAGTGGTCCGATTTTCCAAATGGTGGGCGGGGGAGGGATTTGTAGCCATCCCGGAACGGAGAGTAGCAATGGTCCAAAACCCGGTCCCCTCGTGTGTTGAAACTAATGTGCTGGTGATATTTTGGTGCGACTGATTTTAAACTGGCTTTATTAAAGTCCCCGGTCACAATGAACGCGGCCTCAGGGTGCGCGGTTTCCTGCTCACTTATACTCCCATACAGTTCCTTGAGTGCCCGGTCTGTGTCGGCTTGTGGTGGGATGTACACAGCAGTGATAATGACCGCTGTGAATTCCCTCGGTAGCCAGAATGGTCGACACAGAAGCATAAGAAATTCCAGATCAGGAGAACAGAAAGACTTGATAGAATGTATGTTCCTCTGATCGCACCAGGATTTGTTGATCATAAAACATACGCCACCTCCTCTAGTTTTACCTGAGAGGTCTTTCGCTCTGTCCGCTCGGAGCATGGAAAACCCCGCGGGTTCAATGGCTGAGTCTGGAATCTCCGCAGACATCCAAGTTTCCGTAAGGCAGATAACGCAGCAGTCCCTCGTCTCTCGTTGGAAAGAGATCCGCGCTTTCAGCTCGCAGAGCTTGTTATCCAGAGACTGAACATTTGCCAGTAGAATAGTGGGTAGCGGGGGTCGATTTGCGCGGCGTCTTACTCTGATGAGAACGCCGGCTCTGTTTCCCCTTTTCCTCCTGCGTTTCCGCGGCCGTGCTGCCCAGACAAAGGGCTCCGCTTGCGTGTTTGTAAACAGCGGGTCGGCATTGAGGAATGTGAAGTCCGGTTTACGGTGTGAGATCGCTGAGCCAATGTCCAAAAGTGTTTGTCTGTCGTAGACAATAAGGCAGGCAACATCCAAGACAAGAAACATAAGAATTGTAAACAAAACAAACAAACCATTGCTAAGTTGTGTCGGAGCTCGCAACGCAGCAGCCATACTCGGCGCCATCTTGAGTCCGTCTCAACCCTTGCTATACCTCTACACCCTTGCTGTATGTCAACAATTCTCATTAGTTTCTGTATTTATTTTTCTCAGGCATTTAAGGAGAAACAACTGATAAAAGTGTAGGGCTTTACTGGTTGTTTAGATCAGTGTTACTATCAGAAATAATTAATAATTATTTCTGTAGTTATTAATCAATATTTAAATTAATTAATTGGATCTAACTCAAAACCTCATATGGGACTCCAGTAAATGTAGTGTGCTACGTTTAGGAGCAAGTTTGGTTATTAGCAATAATTAATAATTATCAAAGATAATTATTAATTATTAAAATCAATAGAACATTGATGAGAATCAATGTTAGCTTTTTTTAATCCTTTAAAATCAACACTTATCCAAGATAATCGTTAATTGTTAACATCGATGAAACATTAAAATTAACACTAGCTTATTGATCGTTCAAATTCAATCAAAGATAATTATCGATTACCGATAATTTTTACCGATTACCGATTTTCGGGAAAAAAAAAACAATGAATGAAGGTTTGAATTCGAGCACTGACATCCCGTCAGCATGACACAGGTGTATGCAAAACAAACCAAAACACTTCTCTTTGTAATATAACAAAGTTTATTCATGCAGTAATATCAATTAATAATTAATACAATGCAGTCAATAAACTTCCGACTTACAACTACAAACTAAACATGATTAGTGATATGATTAGATATGGAAATAAAATAATCCTATAACACATAAGTTGTGTGTGTGACAGTGTGTGTGTGTGTGTGTGTGTGTCAGTGTGGTTAGTGAGAGAGAGAGAGAGAGAGAGAGAGAGAGAGAGAGAGAGAGAGAGAGATGATTAAGTGACAGCCCGAAAGCTGATTTCGCGATAGCTGGAGATAAAGCAGCCGTGTTCATCACTCAGAGACGCGGTTTTACGAGCGGGGCTCATAAAAGTCCCTTGTTATTTGACTCTTTAATGGATGAACTCAGTTGCTGTCTCACCCGCGATGGCGAAAATGCACAACAGTCCAATTTGGTTGGACCACAATACAGCAAAACAAATTTGTGATAATTAATACCCTGAGTATTAATAATTAGCGGACATGGCGATCCGTAAATTGTACAAGCAAAAACCTTGAAACACAAGAATAACACACTATAATATTCTATCTCTGCCCAGACGTAAACCTCTTACTTGAATCGCATGAGGACACAGGTAGAATGTGTTTTCCTCCATCCTTTAACTTTGACCCGGTTCCTTGAGGCTCGGGTGATGACGGGGGCCGTTTCCTCGCGCTGTCGGCGGGCGGTACGGCTGTTGATTCTCGGCGGGCTGGCGGAGAACTCAGAAATGTCGACTTGATTGAAGATGGAAGAGAAATCTTTAATCTCTTCACTTCTGTAGGCAAACAGATGAACCTGCGAATTGCTCGGCGGTCTCCTTCGGATCCGTTAGAGTGTTCGGTTGAACACAGAGTAATCTCAACTCGTCCAGCGAGATGGAGATTGTATGGCTACAGTTTCAAGTCGGACATTACTTCCTTAAGCCACGAGGTTGCACCGGAGAGCAGCAAAAAGCTACGTCCGTATTCGGTGAACTAAGTCGCTGGAAGCAACTTTGGAAGCATTTCAGAATTATTTGAAGTCCTGATGATGTCATGTTTGAGGGACGTTCTGTTGTGTGCCTCATCCAATAGGAGTTGAGAGCTCGATCCTTTAGAGGTCAAGGCTTCATGGATCTGTAGTCTGTTTTGGACTCCCTTTGTTTGATTTTGGCGCGATTTTTATCAATAAAATTTACGACTTAGAAGGAGGGGGCTTGAGGAATGTTTTTATGACTGTTAGGCCTGCCTTTGTCTTCTATCTGAATACATGAGGCCCAACAAAAGAAACATAAATGAGAAATCCATCTTGACATTTGAGCCATACAATTTTTCTTTAATTTAACAGCAACATTCTCCCTGGCTGAATCCACCACACGGCATGCTGTATCATTTGCTTTGTCGTACAAGCACAAAGCTGGAACGATTAATAGAGCTGTAATGAATGACTCATATAGAGAGGTGTCACCTCAGCTTCTTATCCCTCTGTCATCCTCCCTTCTTCTCCTTCTTCTGCTAACCCAGATTTACATTGGTCCCTCACACCATTCCATTCCTCCTTTGGGTCATCCCTCCCTGTTCAAAGAGTCATGTGTTCCCTGAGACAATGGTCATATCATCACTGTGGTTTTCCCTTTAGAAATAATTTCATAAAACCTTTGGATGTTGTGCAAATATTCACACAGATTGTTTACAATCTGAAGTAGTTAGATTTGAACAAACCCTTAGCCTTAAAGCAATAGTTCACCCAAAAATGATAATTCTCTCATCATTTACTCACACTAATGCTGCTTCAATTAAGATGTTTGGAAGAATGTACAAGGTGTTTTCAAGCTCCAAAAAGCACATAAAGGCATCATACAAGCAGTGCATGCGACTCTAGTGATATATTCCATGACTTTAGAAGCAATACAATCTCTTTGGGTGAGAAACAGACCAAAATTTAAGTCCTTATTCACTGTCAGTCTTAACATCTGCAGTCTCCTTAGCACACTCGCGAGAGAAGCTCATTCCCACACTTGACACATGCGTAGAAGCTGTAAAAGAACCAGACACTGTTTGACTACCATAGAGACTTAGACTGGCATAGAGACTTGACGATGGGATCTTTTGACTTGGGCCAGTAAGCAACCACCTGGCTAGCAACCACCCAGAACACCCTAGCAACCACATAGCAACTCCTTGGCAACTAACCACAACTTTCCAGCATCATGGCAACAGGTTTTGCATGGATAAACTGTCATATTTCCCTGAGAAAATCTAGTTACGTGTTGCTTCTTGGAGCAGCTATATCAAAACCTGGAGTCACAATGCAATATATTAATCTCCAGCACATCGAGTTCATTCTAATAAGAAGGAATGAGGTTGACGAAAGGTAATTGTTTCATGAGCAATTGTAGAAGCTGCTGAATGATTGCCTCCCATTAACAACTTTGACATTAGGCTGAATACTACCTTCTCCATTATTTTTGACCTTGTTTAGTCAAATGCCAGAGAGTGCCTTGGAAAATGAAATGTCCTTTAAGAGCCCTAAAGGCAGATAGACTAATCTTCCATTGGATCAACAGTAATTCATGCCCACAATTTACCCTTGTGTTTGAAGGCCAGATCTCTTACAGCTGTCAGGCTTGTGTGTCAGCTTATCAATCACTGCTCATCATCTTCTCAATGATGCATTGATTGTGAGATCAGAGACGACTTCTCCATAAGCTTCACAGCTAGATCTATTTTGGTCTGTACTTAAAATGGGATGTCAGGGTTGAAGAACATTAGTCAAAATGGTGGCAATTTACACACTTTGGTATGCACACAGCCTTATTTTGTCCCTGTGGTGATGGGGGAATGGTCGTGTGTCTGTCTGTGGGAGAGATAGAGCGGTAAGGCTCATCACTTGGGTTGTAATTATCTCTAACACCTGACACTTGTTATAGTGATGGCGGAGGGAGACTTAAAGGCCACCAGCTCACCAGGAGAGAGAGAGAGAGAGAGAGAGAGAGAGAGAGAGAGAGAGAGAGAGAGCATGAACTCGGCGTTTACTGAATGTTGTGATTATTTCTTTGAGTGTTCAAAGAAAAGATTATTTTGTTATCTGATTGAGTGAATAGACTGCATTAAGCCACCCAAGAACCTGAGGCAGAAAGAAATAAAAATCTTGCCTGCACTGCTTTGTTGACTCCTGACTCCTTCATTGCCCAAAATAACTTGTTACACTGGTGCTAAAACCCAGGGCTTTGGAGGATGACGCCGGTATAGAGTCTTCACTGCTGGGCAAAGTCATCAAATCCCTTGCCAGCATCAAGCAGACTCAGCATCAAGCCGTTATCGAGTTACACCTGGAGCAGGAACAGCGGTTCCAACTCTTGCTCCAGGCCCAAGCGGAGGACCGGCAGGTATTCTGGAGCTTGATCGACAGAGACCCCCCCGGAGCCCACTTCCCCCATGACCCTTATGAAGCTTGGGCCAAATGACAATCCCGAGGCCTCCTCTAATTGTTCGAGAAGCCGCTACACTCCGGGGAGGCGCAGCTAGCAGCCCAACAACTTCCCGCCACCAGTCTCCTCAATT
Organism: Myxocyprinus asiaticus; assembly: GCF_019703515.2. NCBI lineage: Eukaryota > Metazoa > Chordata > Actinopteri > Cypriniformes > Catostomidae > Myxocyprinus > Myxocyprinus asiaticus. The sequence goes on along the minus strand of NC_059354.1, from coordinate 13,099,130 downwards.
ACCCAGACCTCAAGAAAACCATCTTGCAGCGGCTAGGTCGTAGTCCGGAGCTAAATCGCCCGCGGTTCTGATCCCTGAGATTCGGGAGACCCGGCCGCCCGTTTGACTTTGCCCAACAGCTCTGGGATGCTTACCGGAAATGCTTGCTGGCTGAGGGGACCCACGGTGCTGTGGACATTGTCGATCTGGTGGTACTGGAGCAATTCATCGCCCAGCTTCCTCGTGGTATGGCCGAGTGTGTCCAGTGCCACCGTCTGGCATCACTGGAAGAGGCCATCTAGCTGGCAGAGGACTACATGGTAGCGTTTCCAGGAGGCAGTGAAGCAGACACTTTTTCTCTTTCTTCTCTTTCTCTCTCCTCTGCATCTCAAACCCCTCCCCCCTCTCGCCCTTCCCCTTCCTGTCCTGTTCCGGCTCCCCAGATTTGGGGAGGAACCCCACCCATACCTTTTCCATGAACTAAGGGGTCCTTCCCCATGTCTCCCCCTTCTCCTGTCTCTCTCTGCTCTCCTTCCCAGGTTGGTGGGACCACCTCCACGAGTGAGGTAGGGAGGCCTGGACCGGTCTGCTGGGGCTGTGGGGAAGCCAGGCACTTCCAGGATCAGTGCTCAATGATGGAGGTTGTGACACTGGTCTGGATCCCTGATGTTCCGTAGGCCGCCCCTGATTGGGCAGGGGTGTATCACGTACTGGTAAGTCTACATACCACGGGGATCCAAGGGAATACATACCACGCGTTGATGGATTCAGGCTGTTCTCGAACCTCCATTCATCAACGCTTGGTGCAAGACGGGGTTTTGGGCACGAATAAACGGGTAAGGTGTGCACAGGGATATTCACAGGTATCCAGTGGTTACCACTGAGAAACTATTCAGGGGAAAAAAGCATAGAGTAGAGGACGAGGTTAATTCCCGCCTCACCCATCCACTGATTTTGGGAACGAATTGGCCTGATTTTAAGAATCTATTAAGGGAAATATGTGAGGATGGGTCCTGTCAAATGTTGTCTCGGTGTGTAACATGCGATGCTATGGCTGGAGAGGCGGTTCCAGGGCCATCTACGTCTGCTCCGTGCCATGATGACGCAAGAGAGAGAGTTCCGGTCCTCAGGGGATTCCCTGAGGAGTATTTCCCTCCAGAGCAGTCACATGATGAGTCTCTCAATCACGCGTTTGTCCAAGTGAGAGTAATCGATGGTCAACAGCTCCAGCCAGACGTCGCACTCACATACCCATATTTTTCTATTATCAAAGATAGGTTGTACCGAGTGACACAGGACACTCAATTTAAAGAAAATACAATCCAGTTGTTAGTACCGAAGAGCCATCGGGAAACCCTCTTCCAGGCCGCTCACCATAAATCCAATGGCTGGCCATCTAGGGCACAAGAAAACACTCAACCGAATAATGTTTTTTTTTTTTTTTTTGGCCGGGCATTCACGGGGATGTTTGCAAGTGGTGAATCAGTTGGTGAATCCACTGGCCACCCCAAAAGCACCCTTGTGCCCTCTACCGCTAATCGAGGTCCCCTTCGAAATAATTGGCATGGACCTTGTTGGGCCATTAGAACAGACCACACGCAGGCAACGCTTTGTACTAGTTCTGGTGGACTATGCAACGCGATATCTGGAAGCAGTGCCCCTGCGCAACATCTCGGCATGTAGTGTTGCGGAGGCATTCTTCAGAATAATCTCCCAAGTGGGGATTCCAAAAGAAATTCTCACTGATCAAGGCACCACATTTATGTTACAAACACTACGCAAACTGTATGAATTGTTAGGTATTAAATCGCCCCGAGAGGGCGGTGGTTCTGGTGCCTAAGAGCGACGGGTCGGTCTGGTTTGTGATGACTATCGCAAAGTGAAGTGTCCAAATTTGACACGTACCCAGTGCCTCGGATTGACAAATTGCTCAATCGGTTGGGCGCATCTCAGTTTTATTCGACACTGGACTTAACAAAGAGTTATTGGCAGATCCCTTTAACTCTTTAACTCCTTTTTCCGCACCGTTCGGCTTACACCAATTCGTGACCCTTCCATTTGGTTTGTTCGGGGCCTCAGCCACGTTCCAGCGCCTCATGGACAAAATCCTCAGACCCCATACAGCATATGCCGCTGCATATTTAGATGATATTATTATCTATAGTAATGACTGGCAGCTGCATATGCAACATCTGATGGCTGTCCTGAGATCGCTGCGACGTGCGGGGCTCACGGCCAACCCGAAGAAGTGCGCAACTGGGCAGGTTGAAGTTCGGTATCTGGGGTTCCACTTGGGCCATGGGCAGGTGCATCCCCAGGTTGACAAAACCGCAGCGATAGTGGCCTGTCCAAGGCCCAAGACCAAAAAGGAGGTGAGACAGTTTCTGGGGCTGGCTGGCTACTACCAGAGGTCACCAGGAGAGAGAGAGAGAGAGAGAGAGAGAGGGAGTGAGCGAGCATGAACTCGACGCTTACTGAATGTTGTGATTATCTGACTTGGTGTTCAAAGAAAAGATAATTTTGTTATCTGATTGAGTGAATAGACTGCATTGTCACCCCAGAACCTGAGGCAGAAAGAAATAAAAATCTTGACTGCTTCGTTGCCTCCTGACTCCTCCATTGCCCAAAAGAACTTGTTACAGTCCCCCATCAGTCTTTTGGAGACACTTCCTCTCAGGACGTGATAATGTTCATGTGTCATTTGTAGACAGATTGGGAAGCTTATGATATTTATCATTAGATCATTATCTGATATCTTTTATAAGCTATTATCTTGTTTAATTGGCCTGATTTAAAAGGTATTGTTAAAACAACAAAATCCTTAATTCAAATTATTATACTCATGTTATAGAGCGCAATATTGCCCTTCCACTTTTCAGCCGTCTTGGTTCTGGAAATATTTTTTCTCCATTCATTTCTTCTATAGCGATTTCATTAAATCCTTTATAAACAGTTGAAGCTCAGAGGTGAAACATAACAGTACAAACTTTGATTTGAAGCAAAAAAAAACAAAAAAAAAAAGACTGTGTACTTCAATCCCATGAAGCATTGCACATGACGCAGTTGAATTAAAAACAATGGAAAAATATAAAATTATTGATTTAAAGTGTTAGATTATAAATAGAAACAATATATAAAATTTTTATTGCAAAATATTGGAATATCACTAACAAACAATTTTTAAACAATTAAGTTGAAATAACAATAACTGATGGCTTCAACAGAGGCATATACCATCGATGAACATCCTTAGAGCTCACAGTAGCCCTGTCTTTGAAGGTTTATAAGTTACCGATAAAACATGTTACTTCTGGAACCAGGCTGAGGTTGTGTTTACTTGTTGCTTATGATGGTCTTGAACTGTCCTTGTTGCCCTCTTTTCATTGCTTACAACATATGATATTTTACATATCGTATTTGTTCATAATTGTAGCATTGGTAAAAGCCTCTTTACATATATATCTATAATTTTACTTTCAGATAAACTAATAGAATTCTGACAAAACAGAAGTGTTTATCTGCCACAGTTATAATGTCAATTAGGGTAACAGCGTGGAACACATACATTTATGGGAAGTACAACTAATTAAACTCAAAATCATTTAACTATGAATTTTATTATCAAGGTTGCCAACTTTGGATACATTGGTTGGAGTGACATTTTGATATCATGGCCAAGGCTGCATTAATTCACGGATGAAACGTTCAAGCCCCAGGACCCCGTGATACCTTAATGTAGCCCTGGACATACTGCATAATGCGCATGTTTGATACAAGTAGACCTACTATCTTTAATTTCTAACACCACAACAAGACCTAATCAAACCCTACAAGGCAAATATTGAGCTGCTTTTTCCCTTAAATTGTGCTCATTTACACCAATTAACCTGCCATTCACAATTTCAAAACACCCATACACTATTGCACAACAATAGTTGTTATTTTACTGGGTCCAAAAATGGTAGAGGTACAAGCTCAAAGTTGATTTGTTACATAATTGCAATTAATTACTAAACTGCATTTCATGTTTACATTGGATATCATATCAAACCTTTTGAATTTGACTTTCCTTTTTTCTTTTTTTTTTTTTATTATTTAATTTAAATAAAACCGTAATTTTATACGGCTAGTTATAATATTCTGACTACCTATGAATAGACCACTTTACTGAGCTAGGACTGTGCTTCCAGTAAAAAAAGGGTTTCTTTTGAAATATTGTTTTCCTGTCATGAGGCTCTTAATAATTTATAGTAAGTCATATCTTGAAATATCTGAAGGCAAACATGACTACTTTGTTAGAACAGGAAAATATGTCCATAATTTGTCCAAAATTCATGGCCGCTCAGACTTTAAACTCCTTCATTCTACACTGTACTTTTCCTTTTGAATATTTAGCCTGCCATAGTTCTTCCACTGTTTAACTGGCATTTGTAATAAAAACAACAATGGATGGCTCCTCATTACCTTAGATGATGTGTATTTTAAAAAGCCTTGTATTTAATGTTGATCTTTTTACCTCATCAGTGCTGTTTATAATGTCAGGGTTGTCGAGAGGTTCGACTTCTTCCACGGGGCTATAATTAGATGAGTCTTTGTTGAATTAAAATGGGTTGCATACGTTTTATGGTCTCCTCCCTCCTTCGAGATATGCTGCATCCGAAAACGTAGGCAGCTGACTTGCTGCCTTGCTGACTAATCAGTTAATAGCTTAACCGACAGAAAAATATCTTAGCTCAGTAGGTCCTTAAAATGCAAGTGAATGGCGATTCCTCTTTTGAAGCTCCATAAATCACAGACAGTCAGCATAATTGTCATTGATATGACACCAGCGGTTAAATTTATGTCTTCTAAAGCGATCAATATTTAAGTACTTTTTGAACTATAATACAACGCTTCAAGAGAGGGTGGAGTCCAAGCGGTCTCTCGTGTGACATATTCGCGTTGTCATGATACTGAAATAATCTCATGTTCTCCTCTTGGTTTAGACATCCAGGATAAGCACACAAATGCACCATTGTGAGTAAAGAAACAGATAAATACAGATCTAAACCAAAACCGACCAAGCTACTGTACAGCATTCCCCCTTCTCAGTTGTAAGCAGCGCTGCTCTTCCGGCTATGACTTACATGCATCAGTTCTCGTGTGTTTCAAATGCTATGTACCGCTGCTCACCGGAAGTATGATTTACAGTTAAAAGAAGTACTTAAACATGAATCTTTTTCGCACCAAAAGCGATCGTGTTGCTTTAGAAGACATTAATTTAACAGCTGGTGTCATGTGGATGATGTTTATGCTGACTGTCTGTGATTTTTGGACCTTCAAAAGAGAAATCGCCATTCACTTGCATTTTAAGGACCTACTGAGCTGAGATATTTTCTATTTTACTTCAAATGTGTCCTGGTGAAGAAAGAAAGTCATACATACCTGGGATATCATTCATTTTTGGGTGAACTATCCCTTTAATCTATTCCAACAGCCAAATCCAACATTAAATTCCGCTGAAAAGGAGCATTTATCTGTGATATGCATGCCTTGTATGATCATTATGATCACTGTACATTAAATATAATAGAATATTACATGGATTCTCTGAATCAGCGTCAGCGAATACAGGCATGCAGTATTTATTGAATACAATTGAATGAACAGTGCAGGACCGTTAGCGCAGTTTAAGCTTAGGTTACTTCTAAAAGTAAAAGTTACTTAACATATTAAAACAGCTAGGACATGGTTGAAAATAATTTCAGGAACAGGTAAGCCAAATCTACGATATAGAAAAAATGTGCTGAAAAATTGCACTGATTTCACGACTTACATTAACCAATAACAGTTACGATGTAAAAAAAAAAAAAATAGCTAAAATAGAAAAAAAGGCCTGTAAGAAATGTACAATAAACCTAATGTATTGTTCTAAACATTACATGATGTGCACTCAGAATAAAAGAAAGTTGAACAAGTTAAACAGTCGGCACATCATTGAAAATAGCCATGTCGATCAGCAGGGTAAAAAAAAACAAAAAAAAAAACAAAAAAACATTGCCATTCCTAGCCGAAAATAGCCATTTAGCCAGGCTACTTTCTCAGAGCATACATTTTTGATGGGCAAAATTATCATGTCAACATGGTCCGGTGAAAGACGGACCTGACTCACCTAAGGCGATTATGCTGTACTTGAAAAAGTCTGCTCGGCGGGAAAATAGCTTACAAGCGTGCACATATTTAAATAAGAGTCAAATGGGAAAACATCCATAGCGACTTGCAAGCCAATGTTTCAGAAATCCGCTTCTTGCACCACCACCGAAGTGATTTCCAGCTACTTTGCTCGTCTTGCGAGATGACATTTTTCTGCACGCGCCACGAATGAGAGAGGGAAGTAGTGCCCGGCCTGTAGACATCTGCTCCAGATATCCTCTTTTTTAATAATTGTATTATTAATTATATTGAAAATCTCTCATTTACATGAAAGTAATTTAAGTGCATCCTTTGTAAAAATATAAAGCCAAACAAAAAATTTGTAAAAATGTTGAACAGATTTATGGGGAAAAATATTGAGTGACTAGTAATTCCAGTGTTGACTAGCAGCATCGATAACATTTAGTCGACTAGTCTCGCACATCCCTAATAAACATATTATACTCTGTAATATGCAAAGTGAGGTATGCATGATGTAGTATGCAGTAGTATAACTAAAATACATTTATTCATGCATATACAGTACAGATAGCAAATTCATGTATAATGCATTCTTGTATTTACTACTATTTAGTGAAAGTAGGTTGAATGTCCAATATAGCATTCACTACATTAGTGGATTTATCTATAGTAGTTTATTTTTATTGGCCTGTAGGAAATGAAGACTAAGCCAAGCTCAGTATTCTGTCGAGACTTTAAAGGCAGTTAATGTTAAACTTTAAAAACCTCTTTTTAAATAGATACCATGTGTAAATTCACAGACATGTGTTAAACTGGCTGTATTCACAACTGTAACAGGGTCAGGTTCTTGGGGTGAGAAAGGAGGAATCGGAAACGGTGAACTTAAACTCAATAAGGTATTTATTTTCTACTCAAACAAAAAAACACTCTCTTCACAACACTCTCATGCCACACAGAATCAGCGGGTGTGTGTGCGGGTCTCTCTCCTCTCCACTGCCATCTGGCTCGCTCTTAACTCTGTCTCCACTCTCACTGCAAAGACAAACAGCTGTTAGAGACAATCATTGACAGGTGATGATCCTTACAGTTCTCATCTCCCAATCTCGCTCTCCATTTACAAGTCGGCGCTCGACCACGCCCCCACTACCACAACAACCAATTGGTGTTTTAGGCACCTATATAGATTAGCTTAGTTTCTAGAGAGAGGGTGGGGGTTGGGTGGTCATCCACTAGAATCACTGATGTCACTGTAAATGCAGTAGTTAAAGAGGTATCTGTGTCTGACCCACTTTTGAATGCCATATCAGAGCCTCTACTTGTGTTTGTGTATATTTGTGTTAACATGTCTCGCAAAACTTCAACCACAGTTTTAACACACACATTGTGGTGCTACCTTGGCAAGAGCCACCCTATGATATCCATCAGGTCTTTCCCTCAGGACGCCACTGACGTCAGTCATGCCGTATTTGCGCTGCTTAATGACTTTATTTACGAAATTTCTACATGTTGCATTTGGAAAAAGGAGGCTTTCTTGCATTTCCCAGCAAAGTGAAAGAGAGAGGGAGTTGTTCAGGCAGGCAGTGCTGATCTCATTCTGTTCAAACTTTCTTAAAGTTTTTTTCCACTCACCAGACTGCTCATAAATGGTTGCTTTATTTGTTTTATTTGGTCTCACTCTGTTTTATTTGATCTTTCAGTGCTGTGGAGTGTTAGAACAGACTGACAGTAACCCGCTTTATCAAAAACCTGCTTTATGAGTCAACTTGTAGCACACAGTGTCAAAGTATGTTTGTACTGAATGCTACTGTACAGTACCTGCTGTTATCAGAACTGTAGCTGCTCTACTGCTACAGCACATCTATGATCTCAGTGTCTGGGTCAGCTCTATTTATCATGGATGTTCTCCAATTTGTTTTCCTTGCATAGCAGGTACTTTATGATAAACTCAGTCTGTGAAGACTTTTATTACCTAACAATCTTATCATCAAAAGAGTTAATTATATAAGACAGAGAAAGTATAAAGAGGATGAGATGGACCACTAGTAGAAAAATCAATATGCTTAATATGCTGAGGAATGGAAGTCCAGCTTTTCAGTAAAAAAAAAAAAAAAAAAGAAGAAGAAGAATGATAAAAGCCTTTCACATTTTTAGAGCCATTTATTTTTGTTGTTTTGTTGTTTACTCTTGAATGCCATGCTCTTTTTCTGGATCACTCTAAATAAACAGTTTATTAGCGTGGTTTGAAGTCAAATTTAGGATATCATAGTTTTTTGTTGATTTGACAAATGTTTTGAAATGTAATCTTGACCAATTTTTAGGAAGATTTCAGTGACGTGAGTGTCAGGAATGTTCTAACAGGATTCGGCATTTGTTATGTGATTTGCAGAGGGAATGTAGCAAGTTTTTCTTATTTATCAATGGTCTGTCCTTGTTTTTCTGCTTTTTCCGTTTCACTTTCTGTCCTTTTATCCATGCTAATGTTGTATTTATGTTTGATAGTGAGCATGTATGTGTGTGTGTGTGTTCTTCTCAATTGTGTCTTGTGTGTCTGTGGTCTCTTGCTGACGTAAATTCAACACAACTGCTTTGTTTGTGTGGTCTGGACTTTATCTGGCAGAGCAAAACCTCTAATGCGTTAAGCTGTCTGTCTCTGTGCCCATCTGTAGCAATGGCTACTGTCTGGCTGTCCTACAGCCTTGTGCACTTCTGTTGCAAAAGGCAAATTGTTGCAAATTTTGTGTCATAAAGTGCTTTGGAAAATACCTGGACAGAGGATGTTCCTTCTGTGTGGGTGTGACTGTGTGCATCATGCAGCTCGTCTTTTATGGAGTGCATCACATGGTGCATGGCCTAGTCCTTATGACATTGTTGTTGTTATTTTTAAGATGGCAGAAAAGGAACATTTTGTCCTTGTGTGTTTGGGTCACCCTACTACATGTACAAACACAGGATTTAAAAGAAAAGCATTTGATGAATTACTGCTGCAATGATAAAAAATAAAAAAATAAAAAATTTACACAAACGTTTCTTTTTAATAAAATTTAATTTACTGTCATGGTTCCGGCATTTGTGCCGGCTCATACTGTTGTTAGTTTTTCTCTCTCTTTCGTGTCTCACAGGTGGAGCCGGCACGCATGATCAGTGTTTCCATGGGAACGCTGATCATTCCCGGGGAGGTGCTGATCATGGCAATGATTTACTCGCCCTTCCACCTGCTTCTCACTGATTGCACTCCCTACTTATTCTTTGTGTTTTCCCTCTTTCTTTGCCAGTTTATTGTTTGCTGTCAAGTGTTAACCGTGCTCTCTTATCTAGTTGGAGATTGCTCGTGTCTGTTTGTTGCCTGTCTCTAGAGGTGTGGTTACCTTCCTCTTCACCATCGTCTTCACCTATATAGTTGCCCAGTTCCCTTGGAGGAGGATTCCTCGGTCTCTGCCCGTGTGTCGTGGGAGAATCTCGCCTGGGCTTTGCTTCGCACCACACCAACTTCAATGGACTCTCTTCGGATTGCTCCTGACTTCCACAATGCATGCACTCATCATACTAACACACTCATTCCTTAGCCTGCTGAGTGGCTATTGCTTTTGACTCTGCTCACTGCATCCAGTGCTAGGTGCTCCTGCCCTCATTTACAAGACTGTTATTAATAAACTCATTTAACTGTTTCCATCTGTGTTTTGGTCCCTTTGTCTCCCCTCATCCTCTGACAATTTACTGCTTGATTTCCATGTATGGTAATAGCACAATGCTAAATGCAAAAGCAATTAATAAGCCTATAGACATATTCTATAATAAACCTAATTTACAAAGAAGGTGTGTTTGCACTAAGAATTTAAATACTCATGCTGCAACCTGTTTTAGCGCATTAAGCTGTTTTTTGGTAGAGTGAATAAGACACATATAGAATAAGTGCCGCAACTGTTTAGTGAATTTGCCCCAAAATTTCCATAAGTGGTTTGATCTATATAATGCGATTCAGGATGGGCAAGGAGGAGGCGGGAACCGACTGAACAGTCAACATAAAGTTTAATGATATTGTAACAAAGCTTCACACAGGGAGGGAAGGAGGACACAGGGAACCGGGTTTCTTCAATCTCAGGCTTTTTAATTGCCAACTCTTCTGTGCTTACAGTTTCACAATAACTCAATAGCTTCACAATAACTCATTAGTTTCACATTAACTCTTTAGCTTCACATTACCACATCAACTACTCAGCGGGACACTAGATCTCTGGCTCTCTCTCCCCTTCTGGCATGGTCCTTTTATACTGCTCTCCTCAAGCTCACTGCAAATAGAAACAGGTGTTAATCATAATCTGGCTCAGGTGTATGCACCCTTACCGCTTTCTCTCTCTCCAGGCGGATGCTCGACCACGCCCCCACTGCCACATATCCACACCACCCGACTCAGGCCAGGGAGACATCTGGCCTGTCTACCGCTCACCCCCCATTTCTGGAAAGGAAGTCGGCGACAGCCATCTACACTCCCAGTCTGTGGACCACCTTGAACTTAAACGGCTGAAGAGCCAGATACCAACGGGTGATCCGCGCATTGGTATCCTTCATGTGGTGGAGCCATTGGAGCGGGGCGTGGTCTGAAGAGAGAGTGAAGACCCGCCCCAGCAGATAGTACCAGAGAGTAAGGACCGCCCATTTGATTGCAAGACACTCCTTTTCAACGGTGCTGTACTTAGTCTCCCTCAGCAAGAGCTTGCGACTAATGTACAGCACCGGGCGCTCCTCCCCCTCCACCACCTGCGAGAGTATGGCCCCCAGCCCCCTGTCTGAAGCGTCCGTCTGTAAGACAAAAGGGAGAGAGAAATTGGGTTAATGTAAAAGCGGCCCCCAACAAAGTGTGGCTTTCACTTGCGTTAATGCCTGTTGACACTGCGCTGTCCACTGGACCGGGTCTGGAGCTCCCTTTTTAGTGAGATCAGTCAGCGGGTTGGTGACATCCGAATAATTAAGTACAAATCTCCTATAATAGCCAGCCAGCCCCAGGAACTGTCTCACCCCCTTTTTGGTCTTGGGTCTCGGGCAGGTCGCAGTCACTGCAGTCTTGTCAAGTTGGGGATGCACCTGCCCGTGGCCCAAGTGGAACCCCAGATACCATACCTCCACCCATCCAATCGTGCACTTCTTGGGGTTTGCTGTGAGTCCCGCTCATCGCAGTGATCTCAGAACTGCCCTCAGATGCTGCATGTGCCGCTGCCAATCATTGCTGTAAATGATGATGTCATCTAATTATTCCTTTATCACAAATAATAGCCTATTGATATATTTCCCTCAAAAAGCACCATGGTAACACTTGATTATTTATTTATTTTCAGATATGGTCTGTGATAACCCCATGTTTATGACATGTGTCATAGTAAAACCATGGTATTTTTTAAAGTACCTTGGAGTACCATGACAGTATAATGAATTATGAACATGATCAATCATTCTGTACCATGGCATTACACTGGTAACTAAATAGGCAATGGCGTAAGCCGAATGCGGTCTGAGGATTTGGTGCATGAGACACTGAAATGTAGCCAGGACCCCAAACAAACCGAATGGAAGCATCACAAATTGGTGTAATCCAAACGGTGTGGAGAAGGCTGTTTTTTCATGGGAAATTGGTGTCAAGGGGATCTGCCAATAACCCTTTGTCAAATCCAATGTCGAATAAAATCAAGCAGTGCCCAGCCAATCGAGCAACACATCAACGTGAGGCATTGGGTAGGCATCAAATTTAGACACCGCGTTGACTTTTCTATAATCCACACAGAACCGTACAGACCCATCAATCTTAGGAACTAGAACAAACGGGCTGGACCAATCGCTGTGGGATTCCTCTATTAACCCCATATCGAGCATTGCATCCAATTCTTCCTGGACAATTTTCTTTTTGTGCTCTGGCAATCGGTAGGGATGGCTATGTACCACCACCCCCGGCTCAGTTTTGATGTGGTGCTGGATGAGGTTTGTATGACCCAGTAGAGGGGAAGACACATCTGCAAACTCCTGTTGCAACTTGGCAACCTCTGTGAGTTGATATGGTGAGAGGTGGTCTCCGCAAGTAACCGGGGTGATATGTTTGTGTTTTGTATTAACCTCTTGCTTGAGCTCCACCCTCTCCTGAACTACCGTAGCCAACGTCACAGGGACCACCTCCCTCCATAATTTCAGGAGGTTGAGGTGATATATTTGACGTGCGCCCCCTCTATCGGTTCGCTTTACTTCATAATCGAGATCCCCTCTCGTCGTGTGACCTCAAAGGGTCCTTGCCACTTGGCGAGTAATTTGGAGCCCGATGTGGGGAGAAATACGAGTACCTTTTCTCCCAGTGCAAATTCCCACAGCCGAGTTCCCCTGTTATACAGTCGGCTCTGTCGTTCTTGAGCTTGGAGCAAATTGTCCTGTGTTAGTTGCCCCAAGGTGCCCCAAAGATCAAGAACGTATTGAATTTCATTCTTACTGGTTGAATTTCCCTCCTCCCAAGCTTCACGTATGACATCAAGCACACCACGCATGCGGCGGCCATACAGCAGCTTGAATGGGGAAAACCTAGTGGAGGCTTGCGGGACCTCTCGTACTGCAAATAACAGGGGACCAAGCCATTTGTCCCAATTTCTAACATCTTCATGCACGAACTTATGAATATGTTTTAAAGGTTTTATTAAATCGTTCCACCAGGCTATCTGTTTGTGGATGGTAAATGCTGGTGCGAATTGACATTATGCCCAATAATTCGTAAAGCTCGCGTAGTGTCCGTGACATAAAGGTTGTGCCTTGATCGGTGAGGATTTCTTTCGTTATCCCCACCCGGAAGATTATTTTGAAGAGCCTCTTCCCCCCCTCACGTCATCCTGACGTGGAGCTGACGAAGACAGCCCCAGCTCCGCCTCCCCTGCCAGAGCATTGCACATTTCACATCTCGTCGCTTTTGTGCAGGACCCATCTGCACATATTCCCTTTAATACATTTCTGAATTCAGGCCAATTAGTCCCCAAAATCAGAGGATGGGTGAGGCGGGAACTAACCGTGGCCTCCACTCTATGTTTTGTTCCCTGAAATTTGATCACAAGGGTCACCACGGGGTAATTGTGAATATCCTCATGCACACACTTCACCCTCACCCTTTTGGTTGTGCCCAAAGGCTCGTGTTGAACCAAGCATTGATGGATAGTGGTCTGATTACGACCTGTGTCCACCAAGGCTTGGTGTGTACTCCCCTTGACTCTTACCGGTATCCTGTACCCTCCAGCCCGATCGGGGGCAGCCCGTGGAGCATCGGGGATCTGGACTACAGTTCCCAGCTCCATCACAGGACACTGATCCCGGAAGTGTTCCTGATCCCCGCAATGCCAGCAGGCCGGCCCAGGTGCTATGCCCGCACTTGAGGGGGCGGGTACATCCGCCTGAGGGGGAGAGCGGGAAGGCACTGAAGTCACCAGGAAAGGGATAAATCGGCGCAAGCGAGGAACCGGCTTTGGTGGTGGGTTTCCACACCCCCCGGGGTGCAGGAACAGGGCCTGGAGAGAGGACAGAGGGAGGGGGGAGTGGGAAGAGATGGGAGGAAGCACAGGGGGAGGAGAGAGAGAGAGAGAGAGAGAGGGCTCTTCTGCCCTTGGGCACACCGCCATATGGTCCTCCACCAGCTGGACCGCTTCCTCCAGCGATGCCGGGCGATGGCACTGGACACATTCCACCACCCCTTCTGGAAGCTGGCGGATAAGCTGTTCCAGCACCACTTGATCGATAATTCCCTCGACGTTGCGGTCCCCCGCCAGTAGCCCTTTACAGCAGGCGTCACGGAGATGTTGAGAGAAGGCAAATCGACCGGAAGAACTAGCAGTGTTGTTCTGGGCTCCGGCCAACCCACTGCAGGATGGTTTTCTTCAAGACGTTGTAGGCCAGGAGACTAGCCGCCAGCAGTTGTTGAGCTGTGAGCTGGGCCTCCCCGGACAACAAAGGGATAAGCCGGGCTATGTGGGGAGAAATACGAGTACCTTTTCTCCCAGTGCAAATTCCCATAGCCGAGTTCCCCTGTTATACAGTCGGCTCTGTCGTTCTTGAGCTTGGAGCAAATTGTCCTGTGTTAGTTGCCCCAAGGTGTGGAGTTTTTCTCTAAGATCAAGAACGTATAGAATTTCATTCTTATTGGTTGAAGGTACCTGACCATATGGATGTGACTGAAAATATGACTGATCATGCAAAAAACTGTCTTTTATTTAAGGATAGTGATCATATGAAGCCATGTATCATCACATAGTTGTTTGGCTCCTTTTTAAATCATAATGATAACAGAAATCACCCAAATGGCCCCGATCAAAATTTTACATACCCTTGAATGTTTGCCTTGTTACAGACACACAAGGTGACACACACAGGTTTAAATGGCAATTAAAGGTTAATTTCCCCACACCTGTGGCTTTTTATATTGCAATTAGTGTCTGTGTATAAATAGTCAGTGAGTTTGTTAGCTCTCACATGGATGCACTGAGCAGGCTAGATACTGAGCAATGGGGAGCAGAAAAGAACTGTCAAAAGACCTGCGTAACAAGGTAATGGAACTTTATAAAGATGGAAAAGGATATAAAAAGATACCCAAAGCCTTGAAAATGCCAGTCAGTACTGTTCAATCACTTATTAAGAAATGGAAAATTCGGGGAACTCTTGATACCAAGCCAAGGTCAGGTAGACCAAGAAATATTTCAGCCACAACTGCCAGAAGAATTGTTCGGGATACAAAGAAAAACCCACAGGTAACCTCAGAAGAAAGACAGGCTGTTCTGGAAAAATACGGTGTGGTTGTTTCAAGAAGCATTTAAAAAAGTTTTTGTGTAAAATATAGGGACCCACTTTATATTAATGTAGATGTCTTTAACTTCTATACTTAAAAAGTGTTTTTCCATCATTATGATTATTATTAGTTATTAAATAAAAATATCCCTGGTAATTGAGAAAAATAATATAAAATACATACACAAAGAAGAGGTTGTTAAATTAAAGGGGCAGAGACACACGAGACAGGCACATCAGGTACACATTAAATATATTTTATACAACTCAACAAAAAAATACATAAAGACATATGCTAAACAAAACTATGCCTGTTACATATGCATATGGCTGGATATATTTATTCAAACATATGCATCGGCCTATGTATATGCAGTATGTACATAAAAACAGCAGAGGAATTGTGTGTGCACATTGTCAGAAGTAATGTGTCAATCTGTGCTCACAGACTGGTGTGTAATAAGCGTCATTCATTGCCTGATAGAGTGAGTCTGAGCACATGCGTTTTGTGACTGACGCACTCAGCTGACATCACTCCCCATCTCGCCATCTGACCTGCTGCTCTGCTAGCTCACTGACAGCTCAGAGAACAAAGAGGAAGAAGAAAACAAGTGCTTTGTGAGGTACAGAATGAAACAGGATCATGAAATGAGGAGAGGAGGTGAGGTTACAATGATAATAGGAGAACATAGTGTATGTAACACTATTATTTACAGAGAAAACCACTGAAAGCAGAGCATGAAATCATGTGAAGGATGAATAAAGACAGAAAAAATAAAGGAAGATATAACCATAATGTAGAGGAAAGGCAATCAAAAATAGGAAAATAAATGTAAAGAAAATATTATGTTTTCAGGATAAACTGCATAAGTAACTGCATAGGTGATGTAGAGTGGAGAATGGGGCCTCCTCACACTTTACACTGATATAAAATCTGTAAAAATCTGTCTCTATTGTGTCTATCTATAAATCTGTATTTTCTGTTCAAATCTATTTAGTATCAAAAGACCTCTCTAGATAATTGTCTTAATTTGTCTGTCCACACACAATTCAAAAAGTCCTCCTGATTGGCTCTCTGGTTCTCCTACGGTCAGCCTATGCTCATGTGCAGTGCATTCCTCTGATTTATCTGAGAGGACATCATTCTTTATGGGTGTGCTGTGGGAAATAAATAAGCAATAATGGAATCTGCTGCCTTCTTTTGCATTTTTTGCACTGATTTTAAGGGGAAATCTTTGGAATTCTGCTGAAGAGACTCAAACATAGTAAAATGTGTCAAATGGAGCTGAGAGTACTAATACTCTTATTTGTAGCTGAAAGAATCATAAAATTAGCCAAAATATGTTGCAATTCTGGAAAGTTCTGAATGCGCAGATTCTGTCTGGTCCCTGGGAATAGCTGAGAGAAGAAGGGTATTAAATAATTTCATTAGTTATTCAAAGTTATACAATGCAAAAAAAACAAACAAACAAACAAACAAAAAAAAAAAAAACATTCATTACAATAAAGACCTTACTTGATCTAATTTACTGTAGACAGCATTAATTAACTTAAAAATGTAACAAAATAAACAGAACATATAACATGTTAGATGAAGCTTTCTGGAATCTAATTTATTGTATCTGATGACTCAAACAAATCACTGAACCAATTTTCTGAACCGATTCATTAAAGAATTGTGTTCAAACGTGAATGCTGACCACACCGCCAGAGACTGTCGCTTGATGTCGCTAGTCAATGTACTCTATGTACTAGTTGGCATTCCATTTTTTTTTGTTATTAACAATTTTTTATTGATTCCATGCAGCAAATCAAATAGACACAACAGAAAATGCAAAATCAAACTATATGAAATCACAACTTTCCCCCCCCGAACATTAACCCCCCCCCACCCCCACCTGACACAAACAAGCACTCCACCAGTCTCTGGATGTGACCTGTGCATGCCTGGGAGGGGGAACAGGGCGAAAGAGAGGAGAAAGGTAAGAGGGGGTGTGGGAATAACAAAAGGGAGAGAGAAAGCAGAGAGGAGAGACACGGGCTCGCCGGCCCCGGACATGCCGTCGACTGGCCCACAGCTAGCTGTCGTGCTTCCGTCTGCGACGCTGGGTGATGGCACTGGACCCCTCAGCCATCCCTTACGGTTGCCGGTTGATGCAGTTGTAGAGCTGAGGAGGGCGGGGCCGGGATGGAATGAGACACACCCGGTCCCCAATCAGCCTGATGGGGCGCGCGAGGGATAAAGGCGGCCGGGGGACGACAGTTCGAGAGAGAGAGAGAATTACAGACAGCTGTGCTGTGTGTTTTTGGTTGTGTGTTTTGTTTAAATTGTTTATTAAATTATTATTTAAGTTGTCAAGCCGGTTCTCGCCTCCTCCTTTCCACTAAACCCCCTTACACTGGTGCCGAAACCCGGAAAGGAGGAGGCGAGAACCGGCTTGACAACTTAAATAATAATTTAATAAACAACTGAAACAAAACACACACAACTATAAACACACAGTACAGCTGTCTGTAATTCTCTCTCTCTCAAACTGTCGTCCCCGGCTGCCTTTATCCCTCGCGCGCCCCATCAGGCTGATTAGGGACCGGGTGTGTCTCATTCCAGCCCGGCACCGCCCTCCTCGGCTCTACAGCAGTGTTCCAGTGCCACCGGATCCAGCACTCCCTCGGTGTCGCGATCCTTAGTCAGCGGTGATGACTACTTGACGGCGCGTCACCTGTGTAACACTTAAAGATGGGAAAGGAGGAAGCTGGGACCGGCTTGACAAACACATAGACATTTAATAACACTTTTCAGCATACAAAGTAACAAAAACACACACTTCTTTTCAGCCAGCTGCGTCAAATCATAAAAACACTCAAAGCTTCGTACACCTCTCTCCCATCTGCCGCTGTCTCTTCTCCTTAAATACTCCCGCCTCCTCTCACTGGAAAGCAAGGCCGGTGTGGCGTGCATGTGGAAGTCATTCGCAACTTATCTTCCCGGCCACGCTCTGCCCAGACACCACTCGGCTCCGCCCTGCTCACCACACACGGTAATTTCAATTACTACTAGTTGCTCTAACTTTATTTATAGACTGAACAACTGGCCATAGCTTTTGAAAATCTGATAATAGATGAGATATATGGCAATAAAACTAAGATATCATACTAATTTGATGAGGAACCAGTTTTCTTGCTGCTAAAAATGAACATTCTGCAGGGTAAAGTGAAGGGGTTGGCAACCTTTTCTATGGTCTGTGCCAATTTACCAGAAAAAATAAATAAAAATATGATGGCTGGCGTGCCATCTATATTATTAAAATATATTTTTAAGTTATGCATTCAGGGTTATGCTGTTAATGGTAGTTTGTCACAATAAATTGGTCTATTATACATCATTGTATATGACAGGGAATTTGAACTGCGCCTGCACGTGCACATAGAAAAAGTAAATGTGGTCTTACCAATTTAATGTGATCTCTGTCCCTTTCTTTTGCTGCTGAGTTGTTCTATGTCTGGCATGTAGGTCAAAAGTTTCAGTTTCACACATGCCTCTGAATGCTCCGTTGTCAGCCGGCTGCGGGATGGACTTAGCACAGTCTTCATGTGTGAAAAGATCTGTTCACACATGTAGGTGGATCCGAACACAGAGAGTAATGCATAGGCCACCTTTTTCAAACAAACAAACTTGTCTGGTAGGCTACCCCAACATTCGCAAATGCATGATTCTGGGACAGTGTCTTTATTTTCCAGGTTTTTACGGAGCTCTGTTAATTGAAATGTCCACAGTGAAGATGTCTGGAGTACAATCTGCTGTATTTCAAATTCTTTAACCCCCATCCACTCTAACAGGGGCAGCGGCAGATTTTTCTCACAGTTTTCAGGGTTAATTAAAAAGGAGAACTTCGGGCCGTGTTGTTGAAAGTCTTGAAATCTGCCATGGAACTCCGACTCAAGTTCTTGCATGTATAGATGGACATCACAGGAGTCTACCGGCTGATGTAACGACAACTCCCTCAGGTTTTGAAGTACCGGAATGTTCCAGATTGGACATCAAGTGTGAAGACCTTAATTTTCGCTACAAATGCCTTCCATGCATCAAACAGGGTCAACACTGTTTGACCTGCACCTTGCAACTGTAAGCTTAATGTGCTGAGATGCCCTGTGATGCCAGTCAAGAACATGAGTTCCACAAGCCATTTCTCATCTACCAGCTCAGGGTTATTCAGACTTTTCTCTGTCAGAAAGGCTCAGATCACATCGATCGACTCCACAAACCGCTCCAAAACATTTCCGTCACTGAGCCACTGAACAGGGCAGTGGAGGGGCAAGTCCTTGTGAGCACAATTCATCTCCTCCAGCAAAGCTCTAAATTGGCGGTGAGTTAGTGAGGATCGAGCAACAAGGACATTAACAACTTTAACCACTGTACTCATGACAGAGTTTAGATCAGGGGCCATATGTATAAAGCTGCTTAGAGTACAATTTTAGTCTTCAGTGTGTCAAAATACTAAGAATGATGTCATTTTACTCTTATTCTTAGACTTAAGAATAAGTGTGTGTGAAAATTTTCTTAGTTCGGGCAATGGAGGAGTCAGGAGACAATGAAGCAGGTTCAAGGTCAGTTCTTTAATTAGCAGTTTTTCTGACACACACAACGGTAACCATCGTTAGAGATAAACGGGGTTAAATAAATGTGGCACACTCCCAGACGCTCTGGCTGTTGTGCTTTAGGACAACCTCTTTCCTCTCTGATGCTCTGGCGTGCCTTTTAAATCTCCCTCCGCCATCACTATATTGAGAGACAGGTGTTAGAAATAATTATGAGCCAGGTGACAAGCTTTACCGCTCTCTCTCTCCCGCAGACATGACCATGCCCCCCATGCCATAGTGTGATTCATAAAGGATCATAGGTGTTAAGATTTGGTCTCAGCTCCTAAATTGTTTAAGAGTGCTGGAGAGGTCTCCTAACCTAGTTAAGAGAAGCACAATGACTGTGTTCTGCGGAGACAACACACTCTACAACAAAGAAAGAATGTTGTTGGACTTATGATAGTGGAATTTGTGCAAAAGTGTTTTGTAGTTAAGTGAAATTAAATCCATCAGTATTTTTTTTTTTAATTGCAGCACATTTTTTCATTTAATGAATATATTGAATCTCATTGTTTTGAATTGAGCGCTTGAAAAATGTGATGAACTACATGCCTAAACATTTAGAGGGCTGCAACAACTAATTCATAAAATGGTAAAAATAAATGATCAAAATAATCAACAATGAATTAAATTATGATTAATTGATTATCTTTGCATTAGCACTGCAACCTCCGTCAGTGACGCCACTTTACAGGAGTGAAAATGTTTTTGGAAGATGGTACAGAGCTTCATCTGAAAAGAGCCCAACCCAAGCACTATATAAAAGGATTAATAAACGTATAGTTTTGTGTAGGGTGTCAGGTGTTTTAACAGATTCCTTCCACAGTTTAATGTGCTGGAGAGATGTTTAACCCCAGCTCATAACTTACATTTTACAGATTTTTCTTTTACAGAAGTTTCAGTTCAAAGTTTGCAAAACAACTTGTCCAAAACAACAAGCAAGTCATTATTACTTTAGATAGGCCAAATAAATACATAAAAGGCTTACTTCATGGAGTGCTACAATAAAATATTATTGATATGTTGAATGTCAAATTGATCACTAAATTGAACCATTTTTAACTGAAATCTTATTTGTAACTGTAATGGAATTATAACAGTTTGTTTTATTATCATTTCATTCCGTGATTTAAATTGTCCTTCTATTTATGTCTTTATATTCCTTCTATTTATGTATATATATATATATATATTTTTTTTTTGTAGCCTTCAATTTGCACATTGTTTTTGGACAACTTTCGGCTTTTAATCAAAGAATTATTCAACTTAAAATAACCTGTGTTGCAATAAATCATGAGTGATTTAATGATATCATACCATCTGGGACAAATTACCCTCACTATTGAGGGTAATATACAGGCTCACTATTGGCTGATTCAGTGGTTGAGGGCGGCCATTTTTAGTAGACATCACTGTAGTCCTTATTTCACAACACTTAAGCTTCACCTCTGTCAGCTCTTAAGAATCCGTCTTAGACTTTGCTGAAAGTTGCTTTTTTCATCTTTATAAAAATCTCCTACTCTTACACAAGTCCTACTCTGTGCTAAGAATTATTTGACACTTAAGTCAGAGCTTAAGGCTATTCTAATGAGCATTTTTGAGAAGTTGTATGCATACGGCAGCAGAGTTCCTCACGCATTTGTCTTCCATCACTGTATCTTGCAACAACGGCCAGGCATGGAATGTCATTGATGTCTATACTTTCATCAACAGCCACACTGAATACGGAAACATCTTTCAGTGCTATCGTTTGCAGTTGAGACACATTTTCCCCCATTTCAGTTATGCGCCATTCTACAGTTCTACCTGATAGAGGCAAATTTTTAATTCTTGACAAAATCGTGTCTTTATTTGGCAGTCCATCAAATAAAACCTCAGCACTTGAGTAGATGGCCTCCTTGATATATTTCCCATGTTTAGCAATGCAGTGCGAAATTTTATAACTGGCCTCTGTAGTCTGACTTTTAGTAGTACATAACATTATCAATGTGCTGCTTTGTTCAGCATACTTTGATACTGCTCTCTTAGTAATCTCGGCTTTATCTGCCTCATCTTTAAAGTTTTGCTCGCGCTTAGTTTCAAAATTACGTCGTACACTCAACGTTTGACATACCGCATTTTCCCAGCAAAGTGTACACACAGCTCTATCTCCTCTCAAAACAAATCCATAGTCTTTTGTCCAGCTGGGTTGGAATGGTCGGAAACAGCTTGCTTTACCACTCGCCATAATTTGCGGGACAGTGTGGCTGCGATGCGCTGTCTACTAGCATGAATACCCAACTGATCTGCACCTGCGCATTCACGCCTAATTTAAATAATTTAAACAATTTAATAAAAACATTTGTTTCTAATACATATAACAATTTTCATTATATGTGTTATATGCACAGTGAAAATATAGACAATTTATTTGAAAATAATAATGTAAAAATCTGCCCCGCCCTCTTCACGTACCCATTCACGTGCCCCTGGAAATTGTCCCATGTGCCCACTTTGGCCTTTTGACCCTTACATAAATTCTGTAATAAAAGGATGTATTTTCCTACCATTTTACCAATTCAAGCTTGAAGTATATGTAACTTCGTGTTTTTATGAACCACATCAGCAAGAGGCAGTCAGTGCAGCTCAACAAACCTCACAAGCAATGCAGCCACAGTATTAGAGCTAGAATGCATTCTTGACAGCTGAATGAAGCACAACAGAATAATAGGATCTCATGATGTGATTTTTTAAAATACTTTTAACTACTTTTAACTTTACACAGAATCCTAAAATGCAGTGTTGATCCTTGAAAACCAGTGAGATAGATTATTATGTTATTATTATTATTATAATATATTTAATATGTAGAATAATCTGCATGTCATGTAAATTAATTTGATTACAAATTTTAACAAATTATTAAAAATCGTTTAACGGACCTATTTTTAATATATCCATGTATGTGGTTACAGACAAATCATATAGAATAGTGGAATTGCTCAACTTCTCCATTTGGCCTGCACTCGACTCCAGTAACTCACAGGAGATGGATGACCTGAGCTCCACTGTCTTCACTCCCATTGGCAGATGCTGCCGAATGTAACTCCTCATTTGCATAAAGTTAAACTTTTCTCAGCTTTGTTGTGTCGCTCAATACACCCACATGTTGTCACCGCTGGTTGCTGTCGCTCTTGTTACAGGAAGTTGCTCTGCTCTAATTGAAAATGAATGAGATAAAGTCTCTTTGTTGCTGCGTGTCAGTGGCGGTGTAAACGGGACTTAAGCTACTTCAGATAAAAGCAACTGCCAAATGTATCAATGTAGGCGTCCGCCTACTCTCGCAAGGCACTTGACATCTCAAACGAGCCTAAACTGTTCACAAAAGAAACAATTTCATTCATGTTTTGTGTGTGTTACTTGATCACAAAGTGTCATTTTGTGTTATAAGATCACAAAATCTTTGCAATGGTGTTTTTTAAATGCCAATAGTCCTGTGAGGATAAGTGGGGCTTAACTCGAGTTCACCAAAACTCTTTTTGTGTGCATACATTGGCAAACGATCTAAATAACACCCGCCTCCAAACTGATACTTTCAGAAGTTGGTGGGGTGGTTTACCTCAGGTAGGCAGAGAAATGTAACCAAGTTACGAGAAAAACTGAAAATTTGAAAGCTGTTACAATGTGTAACGGGTGGTTCTCACAGTTACATACTGAGAGATTGAGCTGTTCTGACACAAATTAACCTAACCTGATTTTTTCACCCTCACTGTATCAATCAATCTGCCATTACGACTCTGTCAAAGAAGCCATTTTCCGACACACGCGTGCACATACTTTCAGTGAGGACATCAAATCAAATCAAAATCAAATCAAATCACTTTATTGTCACACAGCCATATACACAAGTGCAGTGGTGTGTGAAATTCTTGGGTGCAGTTCCGATCAACATAGCAGTCGTGACAGTGATGAGACAAATACCAATTTACAATAACATCAAATTAACACAACACAATTTAAACATCTGTTATACACATAATTACACTCAACAGTATACAAATAATAACATACACTGTACAGTATACAATACACACTATATAGATACACATTATTCAATAAAAATAAAAAATAAAAATATATAAAAAAGTATATATATATATATATATATATATATATATATATATATATATATATATATAAAATGTACAGTATTGTACTGTATTGACATTCAGGCTGTCGGTTGATAGTCAGTTGTTAAGAGAGAACATAATATAATAATAATATAATTTATGACAGTCCGGTGTGAGATATAAGAGTAAGGGTAATAATAGTGCAGTGCTGATGTATTTTGATCGTGGGAGATCAAGAGTTCAAAAGTCTGATTGCTTGGGGGAAGAAGCTATCATGGAGTCGGCTGGTGCGGGTCCTGATGCTGCGATACCGCCTACCTGATGGTAGCAGTGAGAACAGCCCATGGCTCGGGTGGCTGGAGTCTCTGATGATCCTCCGAGCTTTTTTCACACACCGCCTTGTATATATTTCCTGGAGGGAGGGAAGCTCACCTCCGATGATGTGTTTGGCAGTTCGCACCACCCTTTGCAGTGCTTTGCGGTTGTGGGTGGTGCTATTGCCGTACCAGGCGGAGATACAGCCAGTCAGGATGCTCTCCACAGTGCAGGTGTAGAACCGTGTGAGGATGTGGCGGTTCATTCCAAACTTCCTCAGCCATCTCAGGAAGAAGAGGCGCTGATGAGCCTTCTTCACAACGACTTCAGTGTGGATGGACCATGTGAGTTCCTCAGTGATGTGGACACCCAGGAACTTGAAGCTGCTGACTCTCTCCACTGGTGCTCCATTGATAGTGATGGGACTGTGTTCTCTGTCTTTTCTTCTGAAGTCCACCACAAGCTCCTTTGTCTTACTGACGTTGAGGGAGAGGTTGTGCTCCTGACACCAGTGTGTCAGAGTGTTTACCTCCTCTCTGTAGGCTGTTTCATCATTGTCAGTGATCAGACCTACCACCGTCGTGTCATCAGCAAACTTAATGATGGCATTGGAGCTATGTGTTGCCACACAGTCATGTGTGTACAGGGAATACAGTAGTGGGCTGAGAACACAGCCCTGTGAGGCTCCAGTGTTGAGGGTCAGTGATGAGGAGATGTTGCTGCCTATTCTAACCACCTGGCGTCTGCTTGACAGGAAGTCCAGGATCCAGCTGCACAGCGAGCTGTTTAAGCCCAGAGCCCGGAGTTTCTCATCTAGTTTGGAGGGCACTATGGTGTTGAATGCTGAGCTGTAGTCTACAAACAGCATTCTCACATAAGTGTTCCTTTTTTCCAGGTGGGAGAGAGCAGTGTGTATTGTAGATGCAATGGCATCATCAGTGGAGCGGTTGTTGCAGTAAGCAAACTGCAGCGGGTCAAGAGAGAGTGGCAATACAGAGCAGATGTAATCTCTGATTAGTCTCTCAAAACATTTGCTGATGATGGGGGTCAGAGCAACAGGACGCCAGTCATTTAAACAAGTTATTTTTGATTTTTTTGGAACAGGCACAATGGTGGATGTTTTAAAGCATGTGGGCACTACAGACAAAGAGAGGGAAAGGTTGAAAATGTCCGTAAAAGCACCAGCCAGCTGGTTCGCGCATGCTCTGATGACGCGGCCCGGAATGCCGTCTGGGCCAGCGGCTTTACGGATGTTCACCCGTCGGAAGGATTGGGTTACATCCACTACAGAGATGGAGAGTGAACTAACCTCTGTAGCTTCGGCCGCAAGAGCTCTCTCCGCAAGGGCGGTGTTATTTCCCTCAAAACGAGCATACAAATTATTTAGCTCATCCGGGAGAGAGGCAGCGGTGTTCATGGCGGAGTTTTTATTCCCTTTAAAGTCCGTGATGATGTTAATTCCCTGCCACATACTTCTAGAGTTGGTGGTGTTAAACTGTCCTTCAATCTTACTCCTGTACTGGCGTTTTGCGGTTCTGATAGTTTTTCGGAGGGCATAACTGGCTTGTTTATGCTCCTCCACGTTCCCAGAATTAAAAGCGGAGGTCGCACATTAAGTGCCGCGCGAACATCGCTATTTATCCATGGCTTCTGATTCGGATAGATTCATACAGTTCTGGTTGGAACGACATCCTCTACGCACGTTCTGATGAAACACATTACACTATCAGCGTAAAGCTCGATGTCGCCATCAGAGGCAGACCGGAACATCTCCCAGTCCGTGTGATCAAAACAGTCTTGTAGCATAGAATCTGATTGGTCCGACCAGCACTGGATCGTTCTGAGGGTGGGTGCATCCTGTTTCAGTTTCTGCCTGTAAGCGGGCAGAAGCAGAATGGAAGAGTGGTCCGATTTGCCAAATGGTGGGCGGGGGAGGGATTTGTAGCCATCCTGGAACGGAGAGTAGCAATGGTCCAAAACCCGGTCCCCTCGTGTGTTGAAACTAATGTGCTGGTGATATTTTGGTGCGACTGATTTTAAACTGGCTTTATTAAAGTCCCTGGTCACAATGAACGTGGCCTCAGGGTGCGCGGTTTCCTGCTCACTTATAATCCCATACAGTTCCTTGAGTGCCCGGTCTGTGTCTCATAAACACAATGGTTTTTAAGCGGAGGTAGCTAATGATATTTTCTATACTCTACCCCTAAACCAATTACTCACAGAAACCTGTTAATATCAGTAGATTTACAGTTAAACCCCCAAATATTTTTATTTTAGTAAAGATAATAATGACAAATACGATTTATTTACACAGAATACGGTACATTTTGTGAATAAATTATTTACAATAATACATGTATTTAAAATGTATTTTCAGGCTATTGGTCACGTCTCTATAAAAATATAAACGCCCCTACGCCAAAAGACCATTTATCGCATGTCGTCATCATCACAGCGTGCTTGGCTAACCTGACCAGTTTAGTACAGCTCACACTTACATCCTATACGTGGGTCATTAAAAAGTATTAAAAGTTATTAAATCAATTTGGTGAAAATTCAGGCCACTAAAAAGTATTAAAAAGTCTTAAATTACATTTCTCGAGGTATAATTATTTTTTGTTGGTTTGAACATTTCCCTCCTTAGGTTGTAAGGTTGAATGAAAACATTTCACACCTCGCAGAATACAGAGAGTAGAGTGGGCGTGCAATTTTTACTTGTGTTTGTGTACATACATACAGTATACGCTGATCCCGTGAGTGCTGCTCCGGGGCTCGAGATATTCCCCTTTCATTTTCTCCATTGTCATTTCAACATTAACAGACAGGGCGATTTCTGACACATTTCAGAAAGTTGTACCTTATCTTTCAACATGCCTTCGGATGTTGCAAGTCTCACATTGAATGAACTCATTTTAAAATTAATACGTACATGAATTACAACAACACAGATTATTTTAGGATATCCTACAAAAAAAATACAAATAATTAAAGATGAATTTTAATATCTGCTACATAGCTAATAGTAAAACTGTACATATCAAACACAGTATATATGCAGTTGGGAACAAAAGACAACTATGTGATATCTGGATAATATATATTTGATATCTGTTGGAAGTGCTTTCCACCACTGAGGAACAGAGTATGTGAATCATTGAAAAGTTCTTGAAAAGGTTATTAAAAATTATAACATTTGAAATGCTGATATGATAGGTGTGGGTGAGAAACAGATCAATATTTAAAGGGTCACTCAGTAATTTTTTTCCCCATTAAAAAAGTTTTACTCCTAAAGAAATTAACTGTAATTTTGAAACATATAAAATCATGAGCACTCACATGAGATGAGGACTCTAGTCAAACCAGTAACCTTATAAAAGCTGTTTTATTCTACATGGGGCAGGGGCGCCCTCATGGTGGCTGCCATTTTACAATCACATGACCAGCTGAATACTATTCAATTAATCTCAGTAACCATCTTGTTATTGGACACTTTCACTCTTGGATTAAATTAATCATGGCTGATTGTGAACAGTAAATTTCTACAATGGCATCTGTAACCGAAAAAGTTTTTATTTTGAATTATGCTGCATCCACACCACTAGGTGTCACTGTAAGTCCAAGATGACACGAGCAAAAAGTTACTGAGTGCACATTTAAGTCATTTTTTACCATATATTCTCCTCCCTGCTCAGTCAATCTCCACTTTAACTTTCACATTCTTCTTCTTGTGTTTTTGGTGATTCACATTCTTCATGCATATCACCCCCTACTGGGCATGGAGAAGAACTTCTAGCAAAAAAAAAAAAAAAAAAAAGAGTTAAATATTGATCTGTTTCTCACTCATACCTATCATATCACTTCTAAAGATATGGATTAAAACACTGGAGTCATATGGATTACTTTTATGATGCTTTTATGTGCTTTTTGGATCGTAAAAAAATTGGCACCCATTTACTTGTATAGACCTACAGAGCTGAAATTTTCTTCTAAAAATTATAATTTGTGTTCTTCTGAAGAAAGAAAGTCATACACTTCAGGGATGGCATGATGGTGAGTAAATGATGAGAGAATTTTCATTTTTGGGTGAACCATTTCTTTAACGTATGTAGTGTATTGATCAAACCACAACCCCGCATGGTGTGGTTAGCCACTTAATGAAGCATTGTGTCTAAATCTGGAAAATGTCCAGTGCAGTAGTTTTGTTCTGTTGACTGAGTTCAGATGCCATTTCGACTGAGTTTCCCTCCACTAGTCCTCTACTTTCTATGACACACGTGTTACCGTGCTTTCCATTTCCTCCTTGCTGTGGAGCTCCTCCTACTTCCTGTGACTGAGACACTCGGTGATCGAAACTTCCTGACTTAATTATGGTCTGCTGTTCTGTCTCAACTACACAGTCATTTTTCTGGGACGTGACATTACCCAGCAAGCCTTCTTTTTCCAAAGGGCTCTTAAATGTGAGGGAATAATTAAGACAGTCTCTGTGCTATTATGTTCAGAAGTTAGCAGTGTTTCTAAAACAATATTAAAGTTGGTGGTAGATTTAGTAGTTTAATTTGAACTTGGTGAATTTAGTTCTGCCAGTAAAGTAACTCTTATAGGTGTAGTATGAAAATACATCCTAATATCCCAGTTTTTTGTTCATTGACAACTATAAGAAAGCCATTTGTGGGTTTACCTCCCCCAAAAGGGTTAACACTGAGCCTCCCAACCACTATCAAAACATTGATGTTTATATCCCTTTCTAGCTCAGCCTATAGCATGAGTTTAGAAAATACATTTATCTATAGATGTTAAAGCCAAAATTCAAAGACTTACTATAAGACACAGAGACACAGAATGGAGTAAAACAAGAGTGAACATTGCTGCCGCATTTAGAAGGTGGAGGACACACACACCACCAATGAGGAGATCGCTCTGGCAAACGGGAGCACCAGAATTGTCAGAAACTACACTGTCATTACGCTTACTAGTTACCAGAACCATCTTACCTCATGTGCTCGATCCCGCACACTGCACACCCAGTTGCCGTTCAATCCGGTGATGTTATCGGATGACCGGATTCCTCTGCCACGCTTTCTGCCCGGTGTGTTTATGTTATAGTGATTTTGTTCATTATGACATTAAGCATTTATCACCTTTTATTTAGTACTGACTATTTATTTGTATGGAATCAGAGAGTGTGAAAGGGTGTGATGAGTCTAAGGCAGACCTGGGCAACTCATTTATCCTAAATTTCATCTTGCATTGGGACCTAACACGCCTCCACAAGCGTTTAACATGCTCAGCGTTGCCAGATAAGAGACGCAATACCCCCAATTTGAGATTTATACTTGCTCAAATTGGAAATATTCTGCCTAATGTTATACTTATTTTGTGCAATCTGGCAACCATGCACGTGAGTGCACTCTTTCTAGCTCTCGCTATCCCCTTTGTACAAACTTAGCGATCTCTAGTGCAATATTCTGCTCAAGTGTTTTACGGCCACTCTTGAGGCTGCTCGTGTTGTTTAGTGCTACTAAGTTTGCAGGTAAATCTTCTCAGTGATGAAATATAAAAGTAGATCTCGGCATCGTTGACACGCGGAGGGGTATTCATTGACACGCGAGCAAAAGCAAGCGAGAGACGAATATGTATATGTATTTTTTTTTTGTGCAATTTAGAAATGTTGAAGTCAACTCGCACCTGTATGTTAATCTAACTCTTGCAGTAGTCATTTATCATAGTCATGTAGCCTGTTTTATTCAGTTGTGTGCTGAATGGAAAGTCAAACCATTGACGAGATCCGCATCATGACCCTTTTAGCGTGTAAACGGGTAATGTTTTGAGAATAAAATAAGTAAACTCGCCCGCTTTGCGACAAACATTAAAAGTTCTATAATTTTCTAATTTATTTGAATTAAAACAGACCCCTGATGTAGAGAGTGTTAAATTGAATAATAAATTAACAGGAAAGTAGAGATGGTAAAATAAATAATTTATAATAAGCTCTGCCTTTATTCAGTTTTTTAATGCCTGATAGGAAAGCACAGTATCTACCTTTGTAGAGCAATACAGTACTTAAGGCAATTACAGAATAGCCCCATTAGTCACATATACACTTCAGAAAATTGAGTAACCAACTATTTCTGGGCTTAAAAGATACAATAACCAAATCACTGCGGAACATTGTATTGTAAAAGGAATACAATGTGGCCCCCTATGCACTACTTAAAGCCCAATGTGGCCCCTTTACCAAAATAGTTGCCCACACCTGGTCTAAGGGGTGATGCCAAAGGTTGTTTGAAAACATACTTTATTTTTGTAATTCCGTTTGGTGCCACTAGTAGCACAGAAATTACACACTTCATCTGTAAGTGTAATAGTAATACCAGAAGACATTACCAGGCAATATTAACCATAGGATGGACCAAACAAGGTCTAAAATAGTGGTTGACCCAAATGGGTTTTTTAATGGCCGATGCAAATATCCAGAGAGTAGAATGGCTGATACTCCAATATAATGCTGATATATCATACAATTCAGCTGTATTCAATAGTAAATAGCATGTACATAAAATAGCAAAAAAAAAAAAAAACGTATTAGCTTTTATTTGGCATCATAATGTCAAAAAAAAAAAATTCCACACAAAATTTTTAACTTTTGTAAAAAAAAAAAAAAAGCCTGGATCGCCTGCTTGGAGAGTCACGGATTGACGTCATGCAACATTCGTGAGTCAGAGGAACAGAGTTTTGATCCAGGCTGACAGAAAATGTGCTTTAGAGGAAGATTTATGAGCGGTCCTCAGGAAATAAAACGCTGGATTTGTGCAAGTTTTAAGAGGTTTGTGAATTACATCTGTTTATATGAGATATCCACATATTTGCAGAGAGTATGATAGAAGTTTTATGAAGAATTTCCTTTTTATCATTGGACAAGTCTGTTAAATGTTACAGGGAACTGTTGAGAAGAGAGAGAGAGAATGAAACTACTTTTTTGCCCATCTGTCATGGCTCTAGTATGCAGGACTTTTGAAATGAGATGTTGTTAAACACCAGATCTATTATTGTGGTAACACAATGGCACGAAACGACAAAATGAACTGTGATTGTTCATTATCATGTCTCAGATGGCTCTTTCATGTGCAAGCAGGTGATTCTCGTGCCCATGCAGCTTGAGAAACTAATTGGCCAACTGGGAAAATATATCGGCCGATTTATTGGCCTCAGCTATGTATATCAGTCAACCAATAGTCAAAAGCTCAGACTGTCAATCCAGATCCGATTTTTGTGCATATGTGAATGGAATCTGATCATATTTAGCAAGTCTGAACGACAAAAAAAATCACATGAAATACGATTTTTACAAATCTTTTTCAAGCTACATTCACATGTGGTTTGAAATCCTATTCAAATCACGTTTCTGGAAATCATTGCAGGAAACATGCTGGAAGTGGTGGCGGAAATAAGCTGTGTGGTAGCAGAGTGTAGCTGAGAATATTATTAATGGAATTTTCCCGTGCACATTCTGATGTTCGACATCCACATCGTTTGATCAAAGGTGGCTACCACACAAATTCACCAGTCACTGCTAGTCTGTCTGAACCACACAATGTTTGTTACTGGCAGAAACGGCAGCATGAACTAAAGTGGCACATACCAGCCTCCTCCATTTCTGCTACTACCTCATAAAGCATAGTCCAGCGCCGCAGCTACATATTGCCATGTTATAAGCTAAAATCTCTGTTCCATTCCCCTCCAAGTTTGTGTGTGTGTGTGTGTGTGTACTGACGCAACATCATTGCTATAGCAACTAATGCAGGTATGCCAGAAAATGAAGAACATAAATTGGATCTGATCAGCTGTGATGCACAGTGAGCACAGTCAATCATGAAGGTCGCATTCTGATCGGATATACAAACAATCGGATTTGGACTGACAGTCTGAACATAGTTTTAAAGACCTGGACAGATCTATCCATTAGCATTTTCATTCCTCAGTGGCAGTTGCTCGGCTGGCACATGCACCCTCAAAAATATGCAGTCTGATTGTTGCCATTTTTGCTAATGAGTTCTTTCATTATTATTTATTTTTGAAAATTTGAAATTCATTTCTGACACCACTAACTGGCACCACAAGAACATGCACAGTCCCAAATACTTCACTAGTGACCATTTTGCCGGTGCATGAGCTGTGACTTCAAAGACAGCAGACACGGAAAAATAGAATTGACTTTATTCACCCTAACACTCTAACACCATACACCCTAACCCAAAGCTCAACCCTGAACCTAGCCCTCAGTGAACTAAAAATGTAATTTTAGAGCAAAAATGCAACCTCTGAATCATGAACGTGATTACTTGCTGGTTTCCACTAAACCAGAACCCATGTCTGGGAGATTGCACACAATCTGGGGTTGATTTCAGGATACATGAACATCATGTTGAAAATACACTTCTATTTTGAATGGCCAGTGATGGAGAAAGATGCCTTTTGGACACATAATGATGTAGTTACTGCATATATTAGCAGGGGCTAACTGGACCATGTCCAAAAGTGGACCAACCCAAAGTTATTTAATGGTTCTTTGTCCTTTAGTTTCAGCAAAGAACCCTTTTCTTATCAAAGAGAAGAAAAGTGAATCCCTCTATGCACCAGTGTATAGATGGTTTTCTAAAGAACCAACTACTTAATTAGGTTCTCATACAGCATCATTGGAACTTAATTTTTTTTGCCTATGCCACCATGATGTTCTGTTTATTCATTATCCCTCTTTGTGCATGTGTGTCAGTGTATTTTGTATGTACTGTATGTGCGTGTGTTTTTCTACCCTCACATGGCAAAGATTGCCCAGCAGGTGTCCGTCACACAGCGTCCCCTCCCACGACCCATGCACAAACACACACATACGTCCACTAATCCAGGGTTCGGCAACCTTTCGGAGTCCACTTGTAAAAATGTTTCTATTTTGCATTTTTCTAATTTAATTGTGCAAAACCTGATGATTATGATATAATCATGATCCCCCATGTGAATTTTCACAGAGCATCTTAAGTGCTTTAATGAAAGAAAATCTGTCCTTTTGTTCAAAATGAGTTAACACAGTTAATGTCACACATTTTCTTATTTGATTACTGATCATGAAATTGTGTGGAATCTTAAATATGTCTTATATTATGTCATTGTAATCATGTAATCACTAGCACGCAAGCAACAGCGAGAGAAGGGCAGGCTATTTTATTTATATGACGTTTTTCGCACCTGCATTCCAATCTACATCTTGATGTAATCCTTCCTCATGATCATGCACGTTTTCATCAGCTGAATGGGAGACTAAACACTATTAAAGTGTGATGAGACTCACTCTGTGCACGCAAGCCATTCGCGCACCACAAGCCGATCAACTGTTTAGCCCTTTTCGGTCAATTGCACCTGCAAAATCCTAAAATGTTATTTCCAGGTTTAATTTATATTTTGAATAGACTCAGATTTTTGAAACCTACAATATGGGTTTACGTTTTCTCTTTTAATCATTTAATGTAATTCTGAGTGTGACCATGGTTTAAGGAGGGTGTACCTGTGTGCTGGGTTGGAAACCCAGTAGTGGTGTTTTCCTTATTACATCACATTACTCTGAAAGCAAAAAGAAACAAATGAAACACGGAATGTAGGCTGTCATCCCCGCAGCCTGACTGAAGCAAAGCGGGCACGTTTACTCACACGATTAACCAAAAGTGAAGCACTGCCGGCTCGTGATGCGTGAATGGCTTGCACGCGCTGCACGAGTCTGTTGGGTATACTGCATTCTTGTCACATTTTAACTTTTTGTTTAGTCTCCCATTCAGCTCATGAAAACAAGCTGCGAGATCATGAGGAATTTGTATAAATGAATTGGTCTACTCCTCTTTCGCCGTTTCTGGCGTGCCAGTGATTACCCCTCCGTGCAGTGGCGGATTTAGGCATTGGCGACATGGGCAGTTGACCACCCCCCACCCCCCACCCCCGGGTAAACAACATTGGGGTGTGCTGAAGCGGGTTTCACCCAGGGCACCATACAGTCGCTACTGCCTCCGCGTGCCAATGCTGGCACGCATGCCATAGTTTGCCGACCCCTGCACTAATCCCTGCTGAGCTGCTTTTTTCACCAACATGTCAAGAGTGTCAAGAGCCACAGGATAATGAGGAGGGATGACATGAAAAATCACATGGAAAGAACGGTACATTCTGTCAGACAGATATGGATGAAATGGAGTTGGATGCATCAGAGCATCATCGGTAAGGAGAGAGCATTCTGAAAAAGGTTGTGTAAGCCTATTAGAGTAAGTGAGGTAAATCCTGTGCTGCACCTGAATTTGGCAAGAGCTGCTGGCAGAAACAACCCACACACTCAAACGGCCAGGGAAATCTCCAGCAGCAGAGACAAATTAAAGTATACCTGAAGACACAGCAAACAGCACACATGACATAGGAAGAGACAGAATGGGAAACATAAGAAGATAAAGGGCAAAGGGCAGAGTCCTGCAAGATCTTCCTCTAACAATAAACGTACTACCTCACACATAATCGATTAAGGGTCTTACTCTTTACAAGCAGTTTCTCCTCCTTTCTCTTTCTTGCTCTTAAATTAATTCAGTTTCAAATTATTTAGCTTTATCTAATATGATAAAAACTGTACATTAATATTGCCAAAGCGTTTACATTCAGTGTGCCCTGGAATTTCAGGCACCTCTCTTTTTGGCGATCTGAAAATAGCGGCTGTAAAAGCCTTTCTTCTTTTTGCCTATTGCATGTTTTGCGAGGAGAATTTGTACCTCTGAATGAAGAACTGGTGCGTCCCCGCCAGTACTATGGAGGAACGAACAGCGTTGAAGAGTGTTTTTGGAAATGCAATTTTTTTTTAAAAGTCTTCACAAATATAATGAAACCCGACTTGTGGTCCTCAATATATAGTATGAAATCTCATAAATCGGCCAAATCACGTTTTGCTTTACATGAATGAACATTACATTTTTATAGTGCTTTTCTGGTATTACACTCAAAGCACTTCACACAGTGAGCAAGGGACTCTCCTCAACCACCACCAGTGTGCAGCATAAAACTGGATAATGCGACAGCAGCCATAGTGCACCAGTATGCTCACCACACACCAGCTATTGGTGGAGAGGAGAGAGTGGAGTAATAGTGCCAATTCATGAAAGGGGATTATTAGGAGGGCATGATTGACAAGGGCCAATGTGGGAATTTGGGATTTGTAATGACCACAGAGAGTCAGGACCTTGGTTTAACATCTCATTGAAGAGCAGTGTCCTTTTTTTACAGTATAGTGTCCCCATCACTATACTGGGGCATTAGGACCCACAAAGACCACAGGGTGAGCATCCCCTGCTGGCCTCCCAAATTCCTTTTCCAGCAGCAACCTTAGTTTTCCCCAGGAGGTCTCCCATCCAGGTACTGACCAAGCTCACTTCTGCTTAGCTTCAGTGGGCAACCGGTCTTGAGCTACAGCAGGGGTCGGCGACCTATGGCACACATGCCAGCATTGGCACATGGAGGGGTAATCACTGGCACGCCAGCAATGGCAAGAGAGGAGTAGACTTTTTTAATTATATAAATTCCGCACCTGCATTCCAATCTACATCTTGATGTAATCCTTCCTCATGATCACACAGCGTGATTACATGAGCTGAATGGGAGACTAAACAAAAAGTTCAAATGTGATGAGTCTGCAGTATACCCAACAGACTTGTGCAGCGCGTGCAAGCCATTCGCGCATCACGAGCCGGCAGTGCTTAATTTTCGGTTAATCGTGCGAGTAAAAGTGCCCGCTTTGCTTCGGTCAGGCTGGGTCGGATGAAAGCCTACATTCCTTGTTTCATTTGTTTCTTTTTGCTTTCAGAACAACACTTGATGTAATAAGGAAAACACTGCTATTAATCCTTGAGATTTCCAACCCAGCATACAGGTACACTCTCCTTAAACCATGGTCACACTCAAAATTACATTAAACAATTAAAAGAGGAAACATAAACACATTGTGTGGTTCAAAAATCTTTCAAGTCTATTCAAAATATTAATTAAACCTGAAAATAAAGTTTCAGGATTTTGCAGGTGTGATTCACCATAATTCACGAAAAGGGCTAAATAGCTGATTGGCTTGATACGTGAATGGCTTGCACATGAAGCTTGAGTCTCGTCACACTTTAATAGTGTTTAGTCTCCCATATAGCTGATTAAAACACATTGCGTGATCATGAGGAAGGATTACATCAAGATGTAGATTGGAATGCAGGTGCAAAAAACGTCATAGAAATAAAATAGCCTGCTCCTCTCTCGCTGTTGCTTGCGTGCTAGTGATTACATGATTACAATGACATAATATAAGACATATTTAAGATTCCACACAATTTCGTGATCAGTAATCAAATAAGCAAATTTGTGACTTAACTGTGTTAACTCATTTTGAACAAAAGGACAGATTTTCTTTCATTAAAGAGCTTAAGATGCTCTGTGAAAATTCATATGCAGGGTCATGATTATATCATAATCCTCGGGTTTTGCACAAACTTTTCACTCAAACTGTTATGCTGATAATATCATTTGTAATGAAAAATAAACGATTAAAATAGAAAAATGCAAAATAGAAACATTTTCACAAGTGGACCATTTGACCAGGAAAATAAAAAAATGGCACTTCATGTCAAAAAGGTTGACAACCCCTGAGCTACAGGTTGATATGGCTGCTGGCATGAAATGTAAATGTAATAAACATGTTTGTGCTAGGGTTAGGTTTAGGTGTAGGGTATAGTATATACCACCTCTGTGTTTACTGTCTGTCTGTGTGTGTGTGTGTGTGTGTGTGTGTGTGTGTGTGTGCTTTCCAGGTGGGAGACAGCATTTAGCTTTGGGTGTATTTTTTCATGTTTTCTCTTATGGAAAGGCATCTGACTTACTATTAATATAAAGCATACTGCTCATATGCTCCTCATTTCTCTCCAGAGCATTTCTCTGCTCATGTGTTGTTTCTATTGACTCACTGTGCTTCTGAGAGACACCCGTCTACTCTGACATATTTATTTTGCTGTTATTTAAAATCACCTCCTACACATTTAATCAAAATCCAGAACCCTTCATTCAGTTCATAGAAATAGAATGCTGTAAATGTTCTAATTTTGTCTCTCTCATGTACATCCCAGTTTTCCCTCTGTCTACCTCTGTCGTTCACTCTACACTGTTTACAATAATTACAGCAATAATTAAGTAATGTAGCAACTTAGTACATTAAGGGTCTCGCTTAACTTTAATTTTTCCAAGTGTAGGAGAGTGGACTGAATGTGTTTGTCGGTAAATTGAGGCGACATGGCTACAACACACCAACACACTCTTTATCCACTTGACCCTGAGTCCCAGCTGCTCTAGCTGCATGAGCAACCATTCTCTGTACTTGCATGCTTGTGCCTCTGATTGAGCTAGCAAAAGCTAATCGTCGAGGTAGTTCAGTATGCATAGGCTACTCAGCTTTAGTGAAGACAGCGCAGCATTGACATGTGCGAGGAGCCAGGGACAACCCAAAGTGTAGGACCATGAAATCTCAAGAATGGCCTGTGACGAGGGTTAATCTGCACATGAATGTACACACCTTTCAGGTCGGTAGATACAAACCAGTCCAGAGAGCAGACCTGAGACCAGATCTGTCTTGGAGTTACCATCTTGAATGGAAACTTCCTTAGTGCTTCCTGCATACTGGTGTCAAGTCCAGAATGGGCCACATGGCACCTCTCTTTTTGGTGATCTGAAAATAGCGGCTGTAAAAGCCTTTCTTCTTTTTGCCTATTGCATGTTTTGCGAGGAGAATTTGTACCTCTGAACGAAGTACTGGTGCGTCCCTGCCAGTACTATGGAGGAACGAACAGCGTTTAAAAGTGTTGGACGATTTTTTAACTGAAGCACATATCCAGTCCAAATTGTGCTTAGTATCCAGCTTGAAATACCCTGAAGACTCTGCCATTCGTACAATTTGCAGATCAGGGGACACAAAGGTTAATGTACAACCAGTGTAGTCTGAGCGCCACCTGACCTCGGGTGTGGAGGGGGGGTTTTGAGGGGTGATGCAGTTTTTCAGAATAAGCGAGTTGGTCAAAGCTGTAAATTTGCCCATTTTTGTGATGTTGCCTCAGAAGAGGAATTTGATAAACAGTCTGAAATTTTCAGCAACCGCTTCAGTTCAAGAGGATATCCATGGACTTGGTTTCAATCAGCGTTTGATAAAGTAAAGAAAACCTACAATTATTCAGTTACTAAATAACGATCAAAGAAAACAAAAAAATTAATTTTCAGTAAACTATATTCTTACCTATATGAAAAATAGTTATCAGATCAAATCTATTGTTAACAAATATTGGTTTATTTTAGCTTCAGATTCTTCATTAAAAGACGTTTTCAAATATCCTCCGATGTTTACTTACAAAAGATCTCAAAAATTGGCGAATATGCTAGTCAGATCAGATCAGAAAAAAGCATACATACAAGGTTGTTTTCCATGTCGGAATTGCACATCATGTTTTTCTATGTTACAATGCAAAAATTTCTTCCACAAAAAAAGTATACCATATTAAATCCTGTATAACATGCTCGAGTAAGAATGTGATTTACCTACACCAATGTCCATGTCTATTGGTATACGTTGGAAAAACATCAAGACCTTTGAAGATTAGAGTGAGTGAACACAAATCAGCCATTCGCAGACATGACGTTACCTCTCCGATTGCTAGAAACTTTATTCATTCTAATCACAGTATCAAACAACTTAAATGTATAGGCATTGAGAAAGTAATGAATTCTCACCGAGGTGGAGATATCAATAAAAAACTTTTACAAAGAGAGGCGTTTTGGATGTTTCATTTACAGACTATGTCTCCTTTGGGTTTAAATGAAGATTTTGATCTTTCATGTTTTCTGTAATATATATATATATATTATTATTATTATTATTATTTTTTTTTTTTTTCTGGGCACGATGTTTATGAACGGCATTATTGCCTGATGTGTTATTGTTCCTATCATTATTTTATTTATTATTTGTTGTACCATATGGAGTTGAACTGGAGTCTGTGGATTGATTGTTTGATTGTTTGATTATGATCACCTGAAGATTTGTAGCGTGTTCTTTTTATATAACTATTGAGAACAAGTGAATTGTTACACTGACGAAGACAGACAGCCAAAAAGTTTGTACTATTTTTATCTCCTGCTTGAACCTAATAGAAGTATTTTTAGAGTGCAGACCTTTTTGCATTTTCATATTGATACATAGGTCTTAGCACCTAATTAGCTGGGAGAGCGTGGTGAGTGCTTTGATTTGTGATGTTGTTAGTGCCTCGAGCCACTGTAGAGAGGTTTGCAAATTTTATTTGGTTGTGACACACATTGGGCACAGAGCCAACAAAAACAGACATGTGATCTCGATCCTGGCATGAAACCACAGGGAGAGTGAGATGACTATATTGCAGAGATACTGCGAAGAAGTCCGGGCCTTGTTTGGAGCTGGAACAGACTTGTCTGTGTATGAATGCCCCCACTTCGTTGGTATCAAACCATTAGGAACGCTTGAAGGACTTTACCGTTGGGAAAAGGTCCAGAAAGCACTACTTTAAGTTCAGGTGCAGGCCGCTGGGCTTGTTTACTCATAAGTGGTTCTGGCTCCATTCTACAGAAAAAAACATAGTTGGTGATGGGGACACTCTGTTTGGCTGTCCGCTGTCCCTAAGTAGAGTGCGGGCGAACTGTCTGGGTTACAGAATTACCTCGCCTTGGCAGGATATGACTAAGTCAGCGATTGTTTCTTAGCCAATTGGAACCTCTTGGTAAAAGTATCAATAGCATCACTAAAGAGGCCCTGCTGACACACCAGGGCATCAAGCAGGATGGCTTTGTACCTGTCAGTTATTTCTGACAAGTTGAGCAAGATGTGAAGTTCAGCGGACACCAGGGTAGCCACAGACCTGCCAAGAGCCTGGGCAGTGGCCTTGGTATCCCAGAAAGCCAAATCCAGGGCACGACTCAGCTCTTGAAGGGACACGGTGTCTGGACCGTTCTCAACCAAGTCCTTCAGCAGATCTGTCTGGTAGGTCTGCAACACTTCCATGGTGTACAGAGCTGCACCAGCCTGACCCTTGTAGTGTAGGCCTTACCCAGCAGCACAGATGTAAACTGACATGGCTTGGATGGATGCACTGGCTTAGATTTTCATGCCAGCTTGGGAGAAGAGGAATATAAGTGTGCCGCTACTGCCTCTTCTGCTGGGGAAAGATGGGACAATTCTCTAAGCTGGGACGCTGCTGCACATGCGATGTAGGTCCTCGCCGAGGACGGCGAGCGGCACGTCTTTACCAGTTGGTTATGCAGCTCGGGAAAGAATGGCCCCGAGCCAGTAAAGAAAATTTTGTCCAGTCTAGAGCGCTTTTGTGCAACAGGAGAGGGCCATTCAAGCTGAAGCCTCTCGACTGCCTGGTTGAGAACCTCGCTTCTGAAGCTGTGTTAGCTGTCTTCGTCTATGCCACCAAATGTGATTGCACCATGCACATTGATCTCAGGGTGCAGGTTATTGGAATATACAGAACATATGGAAGTAAACACAATCAGACCCCATGAGCGTTATTTCAACGGAGTGGTAGTGGCATAGTGGACTAAAGCATTGAACTGGTAAGCAAAAGGTTGTTGGTTCAATCCCCACAGCCACCACCATTGTGTCCTTGAGCAAGGCACTTAACTCCAGGTTGCTCCAGGGGGATTGTCCCTGTAATAAGGGCATTGTAAGTTTCTTTGGATAAAAGCGTCTGCCAAATGCATAAATGTAAATGAGCTTTACCTAGGCATAAAAGACAGTGTTCATGCCTGTTGGACTGAGGGATGTATCTCTCACATGGTGGGAAACACCTGTGAAACACTGGCCCTTAAAAAAGAAGTTTCAGCAAGCATACTCTTCAAATTTGCTCTTTCTAAAGGAAACGTAAACACACTGCAACATGAACATGCTTGAAGCATTGCTTCTTGCCGGAGAAGAACTTGTTTCTGCTGACCAAGTTGCGAGATGCAGCAACAATGCAAACTGAGTAGTTTCTCAAAAAGGACCTAAAACGGGCTTTAGTTCCTGCAGTAGGAAAGGGCATTTAGTTGCTCTCTCACTCTTTCTCTCTCTTCTCCCCCTCTCCATTACCTTCTGTATTTTATGTTTCTAAATCCATTTATAGCTTTTAACCTGATTTTCACTTTTTTTCTCCCTCACTTTCTATATCACTCCAAACATTCTGCCTCTCTTTTCTCCTTAGGGACAATGGACTGTCTACCATCAATGACGCACATGGGGCTTTTGTGCAGAGAGGCATTTAAGCAAACATATTCATGTATCTTAAACAGGAGGGGGAGGTGGGAGGGAGGGAGAGAGAGAGAGAGAGAAAGAGATGTAAGTAGAGAGAGAAACTGTACATAAAAATGACCCATGCGTGTGATAGCATGCCAGGTAAAAAACAGTCTTTGCATTATATTCACCATTTAATACTGAATTTAAATTCTGGAAGAGAACTTTCTCTCACACATCAGGTGTGAACAAGCTCTGGTTGACCAGCCTCCTATAACGCTATGCATGTTATGACTCAAATACCAGAGAAAGGTGATTCATAGTTTGTTGAAAGGCATGAAATATCTCTAAATCACATGTGCACTCCACAAATCCTGCAATAAATAATGTAAAAGTTGAGCCCTGTGATAATGTCACATGCATTACGACCAGTTCACCACGTGAGTGTGTGGGACTATTATGATTTGCCTCATTTTTGACCTTTCTACTGACATTGCTGTATTTACAGGAAACTCAGTTAGCTGCTCATCGGTTGATACTTCTCAAACATGAATGCTTAATACCTGTTCCACATCAAAAGGGCACTGAAGGTTTTGTTTGAATGGTTTGATGTTTGTTGTCGAAACTTAAAAACAGAAGTTCTAAGAAAAGACATGAATGATGTCCTGACCAAGGAGGTCTATAACACCTGAAGACTCTGCCATTCATCCAAATAGCAGATCAGGGGACACAGAGGTTAATGTACAACCAGTGTAGTCTGAGTGCCACCTGACCTTGGGCATTCCAGTTAATCTCAATGGCAATTGCACCACTGGTGCATGACACCCTGGAACTACGTGACCTGTTTGCTGCCATATTTGCTCACGGCCACACTGTTCCAGTGGCACTTTTTTAGCCAATCCCCTGAGCAGTAAATGCCATGTGACTTACTCTGGAGCCATCAGAAAATTTCGTCCTGACAACACGGATTGGCTTAGGGCACCACAATAATGGACACAGTCCCAAAACCTTTACTAGCCACTATCCTGAGCTGGCATGTCAAGTGCAGCAGACAGGGAAAATTGTAAGTCCATTCCACTCTGTAATGAAAATAAAAAATAAGTAAAGAAAAAAATGTATCCTTAATAACCTTTTTTATCTCAGAACTCAAGCGGAGTCTTCCTTACAGTCAGTTCACAAGACTTTACCGTATTTGTTCTGACACAGATGACTTTGAAGCCAAAGCTCAGACCTTATATAGGGACTTCAGGTCACATGGATATCCGACCAATTGGCTGGATACTGCACTCGATAGAGTTCGTTCTTCAAACATGTCTACATACAGTCCTTTGAGTTCTGAGATAAAAAAGGTTATTAATAACCACTGGCACATTATTCAAAGCGACAGCCAATTGATGGATTTGTTAACTGATCCCCCTCTCTGTGTCTACTCTAGGAGCTGCAATTTAAGGGACAAACTGGTGCAGGCCGATACCTCCATCTCCTCCTCTACAACCCTCACCAATGCTCAGGAAAACTTTCCATGCAACAACTGTTTTTCCTGTTCTCACTTCGTTAAATGTAAAGTTTTTACACATCCATGTACATCCAAAATGTATCAAATCAGACAATTGATCACCTGTAAAATTACACATATTGTATACATAATAATCTGTCCATGTCCCGTACATTCTTTGATGTAATTTCTTGTGGTACTGTTTGTTAAATTTCTTGTGTAATTTTTTTGTGTGTTTTGTTTCTTTATTTCTGTGCTTCTTTTGTTGAAGTCTCTTTAATTTACTGTTGCTACCTTAAGAGATTCCTCATTAAGCTCAGCTGGTTTCAATCTCTAATCATGTGTCTATGAGTATAATCTTGATCTTGACCCATTGGTCCTGACTTGCCCAGAATTATTTTCTGACTTTGCCAGCATTAGGGCTTCACCACATCACCCTACAATTCAGTTATGATATCATCCATCTATACTTACTGAAGATTATCCATTTACTGTTCTGCAAACAGGTGTCCACAATACAGAAAAAAAGGAGCATTAGGTAAATGATAACAAGAAAGGATCAAATGCCTTTGTCAGAAGAGCTTGAAATGTTCACGTTGATTGATTAACACAGCGGAGATGACTGAGTAACAGGAAGTGACCCGTTTTTGCCTGACACTGATACCAGTTTTTTATGAACTTTAAACTATGACCCCAAACTGACATTCAGCAACATAATATTCCCTTGTCCAAACATGAACTTCCTTTCTGTGTTTGTTTGTTTGTGTGTGTTTTCAATAACTTTATGCACTGTAAGGACAGAAGCTCCAAACAGTCAGTACTGTTGTTTGGAAAAAGGACTTCTTTGACAATGATTATTTGATGTACAAACTCA
Source organism: Myxocyprinus asiaticus (assembly GCF_019703515.2). Lineage (NCBI taxonomy): Eukaryota > Metazoa > Chordata > Actinopteri > Cypriniformes > Catostomidae > Myxocyprinus > Myxocyprinus asiaticus. Next base: position 13,055,445 of record NC_059354.1, on the reverse strand, counting down.
CGAGGTGGGTATATAGCTGCCAAAACCAGCAGATAGTGAGAAAGGAAAGTTAATTAACAGTCAATGAAAGAAAAAGATTCTCTATTCTCAGTCCTTTCATGCCCCTTCCCCAAAAGAGGAGGTTTTAAATCAGAACAGAACTACAACAACAGACCAACACTGTGCAAACACATTTAAACAAAAGTGTCCAATGAATAATGACACACAGTGATCACATCGCATAACAATGACTTAGAAGATGATGATAACGAGAAAGGCCACTTTTGATGTTACAATACTTTCTCCTATCCAAGCTTAACATGCAGAGACAACTATAAGCAAGCCATTCATCGATTCCTTAGAGAAATATAAACACTGTGGCTCTGTGGTGTTATCAAAACATTGCTATGTTAGCATTAGCCAACAGCATGAGTTTGTGCAGGAATACCTTTGCTTTAGGAGTGTAGAGTAATTCAATGGAAGCGATATTTCAGTATGACTAAGTAGGGTTGGCAATGGTGGTTGATGTTGTGGTATTTCCTAAAAAAACTCAAACAGAAAGGAAAATAATTTCCTTCATAAACCCTGATTTCAAGGGAAAGTTGTTCCGACCGCATCGTAATTCAGAAAAGCTGAATATTAAATCCACTTGAGCTTTTTTTAAAGCCATGTAGATAGCGATAACAATAGCTCTTGATATTTTGCCACTCCCAATGTGTCAAGCTCTGGTTTGATAAGACATGTTCATGCCTTCAATAGCTCTGTCAGCTCTGTTAGATTAACAGCTGAATATTCTAGTGTGATTAATCGAGCTATGATTGCATGTGACGTACGAGAACAAGGAATTTGCAAACAATGGCGCAGTATGAAAAAAATCTGCTTTAAAAAGCAGATGTGATGGCATTAGCTATACAAACAATACCATGTCGAAACCTTTGAAAGAATGCAAAGCATGTTTATGATCTAGGTATGAAAAACAAAGATGAGAGCTGGAAAATGGAATGGCAAAATGACTAAGACAGTGGCGAAACTACAGGGATGGCAGGATGGACAGCCGTCCTTGGGCCCGAGGTGAGAGGGGGCCTGCAATGGTCGACCAAACCTGAAAGATAAATACGACAGACGTAACGTGAAAAGAGGCCCAACAGGTGCTTTGCACTTGGGCCTGTAAGATCCAAGTTATGCCACCGCTAAGACACCATGATAATTCCATGGCTTTGAGTAAACAGTGAGTGTTTTTGATGCCAACATGTCAATTTCAAAATGTTTTCAAACCAGTTATTCATCACCAGAGCAAAGTTAAAACCGAATGAACACTTTTTTGGAAAGATTACGCAAGATATAAAGGTTATTGTAACCACTTCACAGCTTTTGCTGCATGCTTTTTTATTTAGTCTCTTTCTTTTTCTCTCTCTTTCTCTCTGACTCTCAAGCACACACACATCCTCTTGGGCCATAATGTTGACAATTGCATCACAGGAAACCTGCCAGTAGAGGTCTATGAATCATTGCCCATGCCAATAGCCTTTCTGAAGCCTACCTTAGATACCGTCACTGGTCACCATTTCTTTTCAAATGTTCTCCATTTTTAATCTTTATTTATTTATTTTCATTATTTATTTATTGCCTTTACCAGTTTATTTTAAATTGTCCTGCGGTGCGATTTGAATATTTACAGAACAAATATTCAATATAATTGAATATTCTTTAAGTGAATATGAGGTCTACAGGTGTCTCTTAGGCCATGCAGGCTATTGGAAAATGTTAACCAAAAACCAAATAGCTATTTAGGCACTGTTTTAGCAAACTCACATTCAGTTCTAGCTCTTTTTTGGTATGTAACTTCAAGAAAAAATATGCAGTGTTAGGTAAGTTATTAAATAAGTAATCCACCACAGATGACATCTCTAAAATTTTAACTGTATTGCTTTACTGGTTACTTCATAAAAATAAATCACATTACTAAACAATTTACTTTTAAGTTCTCTAAAACACTTTTCACATAAAACATTTTTTTTCAATGAATTGAAAATAATGTTTATATTTCTGCCTTGCACTCAAGTCATACACTCAGCACCACACGTTTCTATCTTACAATGACTTATTAGGAGACGTACATCCTTCAGATGTCAGAAATGCAAAGAGATGAACATAATTTGTTTTAAATTTAACATAAAATAATACTATTTTAGAAAGATGTAACCCAAGTAATGTACTTAAAAGTAATTAACTTAATTGAAAGTAACTGTAATATGATTAATAGAATTTAAAATAAAATGCATTAAAAAAAAAACCATTTGACTAAAAAGTTATTAGATTACAGTAATTAATTGCTTAGTAATCACATTACACCCAACACTGGAAATACGTCACACTAAAGAAGTAAATTGTGTTGTAGACAGCAATTCATATTGAGAACAAATGAGTTTTGAATTAAACTGAATGAAATTTGTTATTAAAAGGAATATTCTGGTTCAATACAAGTTAAGCTCAATTGACAGCATTTGTGGCATAATATTGGTTATCACAAAAAATTATTTTGACTCATCCCTCCTTTTCTTTAAAAAAAAAAGCAAAAATCTGGGTGACAGTGAGGCATGCAATTACAGTGGAAGTGAATTGCGCCAATCCATAAACATTAAAATACTCAAATAATACATGAGTTCTAATAGAGGAATTAATGAAAGTGCTTTTATAATATTATAAGCTTCACATTTCTGCCATCAAATTCTCCAAAAATCGGCCCCATTCACTTCTAATGTAAGTGCCTCACTGTAACCTCGATGTTTTTTAATTTTATTATTTTTAAGAAAAAGACGGTCGAGTCTAGATTTATTTTTATGGTAGTCAACATTATGCCAAGTCTGACCTTTTATCATGTTAGTAAGTTGTATGAGGACACCAAGAGCATTTTTAGCAATGCTTGAAAGTGAAATGGCAAAGGCTCAGTTAAAACGTTTCACACGAGAATTGTTATTAGAACTATACAATGACCTAAATACCCATCTGGATTAATTCACTCACTCAGGAGTCCAAAACAAAGCACAGGTGAATTCATGATACAGGTTACTTAACAAACAGGGTCATATCAAAAACAGGTTACATTCAAAGCAGAGAGATATGCAAACAAGTTGGGTTAAGGGCATCTGCAATGCAAAATATGTGTTGCAGTTAATGCAGGCCAGCAGAGCTGAACTGCTAGTGACATTTCAGGACTGTGCAACATTGGTGTAATGCTTAGTTTCTTCGGTGTCGGTGAAATGTCTGTGCCACTTGAGTCACCAAATGATTTATGCCAAAATAATACCTATTTTCAAATAGGTTTCCTGGACACACTCCCCATCTGCCATTGGTCAGACAAAAAACAGATTAATCTTGCCTCAAACCAAACTCACACCATTGGATGAGCCAAAGCTGCTATATTGGGTATGTTTTGAATGAATGCTTAAACAATTGGAGTTCTAAACAAAGGTTTTTCCAGCATCCCTCCTCCATCCCATCTGCAGTTTTTTTATTATTTTTTTTTTACATTTTCTTATTATAGAACATTTCAAGGACTGTTCGTTGGTGAAGTGATGTCACTGTTCTGTGAACATTTCCTGCTTGTCAAAACAGAGTCCATTAAGCAAAGATGGGCCACTTCTTTTAAAATGAATGGAAGAAATTGGAACGGCCAACATCAGCCAACAGTCAACGAAAAAGATACAGCCTCATCACCGCTGCCTTTAAACACCGAGTGCACCTCTCCTCGGGAGACCGGTCTCTACCTGCTGCCGTCTTCGCTGGTCCAGGAATGGAGTGGTGAGGGTATGGTGTGAGTTAGATGCGTCGACGGACCCGCACCCCCAGTGCGAGTTAGATGCGATGCCGGGGAATGGAGCACATGTCACGGCATGACGCCACACGCTCCTCGACCAATAAAATTTTACTGATTATTTGAAATATGTTCTGTTATTGTAAACTTCACCAACCGTTTTGGAGATTTCGGTCTTCCTCCATTCAAGTAGATAGGAGCTGCTCTGTCATGATGCTTGTTTACACAGAAAAATAGCTGCCCAAACTGCCCAAGAGCGTTCCAAAAACATCTGCCAAATGGACTGACTTACCTTGAAAAAGAGACTTTGTTGAAAGGATCCGGAAATACGTTTGGACCGTTCTAATTAATTTGTTTTTGTTTACATTCTTGAAATAGACTATACATTCACTTTCATTACACTCCAATTAATCTATTAACATGCATTTTCTCTCTTCATACAGTCCAGAAGGAGACCCTCCACTGCGAAATGGGAGCCAAACCAGTTTAACCATTTACTGTTATCTCAAGTTATATCAAGAAGTGAGCCACAGTGTTACACTGTCATACTCACAGTTGTCTCTGCATATTAAGTTGGGATATAGTAGAAAGTATTTTAACATTGAAAAAATGACATACTTCTCCTCTAAGGTACAGTCAGGTAAAGGGATCTGACATTTGAGTCAGTTGGTTTCTTTGCATTGTGTTTGCATTCTGAGACTGAGTAAAGACTAACCAGAAGCGTGGGACGACCTGTATTTTAACCACTCTGCCTCTGTCTGTGGAGGAGGTATCACGTTGATTTCCCTCCTTCATCCCCCCTCAACTGTCTCTACCTTGTTTTCTTCCCCCGTCTCAATTCTTTTTCCTGTAGTGAAGCGGCTGTGGAATTTCGGTAGTTGTCCCGCATCTTGTTATTGTTATTTTCTCATTCTATTCCATTTCCACCATGACTCAGAAAACTTTTTGACACCCATAAGTATGCAGTGGAAAATACTTGTTTGTATGTTTGTGCGTGTGTGTGTGTGCGTGCATGCACTTGTTTGTGTCTCACCACCAACACCAAGAAACTCCTCCAAAAACGTTCACAGTTTGATGCGTGGGCAGTGTGTACTCTATTTCTGAAAGGTCTCCTGCTTTTGAGGGAGACCCCTCATTAATGTCATGGTGTGAAGATACTATTGTGGTTTCTTCTCAGAGATATCAATACTAAAAGTGTCCCCAATCTTCTACCATATGTGAAGTATGAAATTTTGGTACTTTCCGCATCCATCAGCACATAAATCATTTCTTCACAGATAGTGACTTAGCCAGATATGAGATTTCCCAAAGATTTTCCTGTCCCCCACTGAATACACAAAAATAGGATTGTTTCAAAATGCTGGAAATGGCTAAATGGCTGCATTTACACCATAAGGGCTAATGCACAGATTATTTTGGCAATATCCATTTTTTTTTTTTATTTCACTTTCACACAGACCTATCAGCCAGGACAATTAACTGGTCAGTATTTGGCCATTTTGAGATTATCGTCATTAGACGAAAACTGCCCGATCGTGTGATTAACAGAAGTGTCATTTTGCATATAGTGTCAGTTCTAAAATATATCAAAGGGTCTTATCAATGGATGGAGCACATTTTCTGTTTTTGCAGCCTGGTCTCATGAAATTTACCTGAGTATTGCCCTGTTTTTACAAAACTGAAATTACGTGCTTCATTACACATTTGGCTGCAGTTTTCATGTGAAACATCCAGTGGGGGGGCCAAATCCAAGCGAAATGAGGTTGTAATCAGGCAAGGTTTTTAGTACCCAAAAATGAAAATTTACTGATAATTTACTCACCCTCTGGCCATCCAAAATGTTAATTTCTTCATCAAAATGGAATTTAAGATTTTTAGGATTTCATTTCAGGCCTCCTCCTTTTAAACAATGCAAGTGAATGTACTCCATTTTTTAATGGTCCAAAATGCATATTTAGGGTGCATCAAAATAATCCACACGACTCCAGTCGACAAATAAAGTTCTTCTGAACCCAAACGATTGATAATTTTTAGAAACAAAACAATACTTTTTACAATTTTTAACTACAAATGTTCACTTCCGTACATCTGTGACGTGCGCTCATGAGAGGGATGACGTAAGCTCGTTGGTAAGGTCACGCGTCACGTGGAGGAGGAGGCAGGAAGTGCATCATTGTTTACAAGAGAAACTTGCACAGACCACAGACCAAGCACCGTTCACAAACCAAAACAGTCCAAAACAATTTCAAAACAATATAAAATAAAATAATTTCCAAATAATAATAATAAAAAAAGCATTACTGCAGTAAATAACCATTCTTTATTTCGGAGCAATGCTGTTGCATTATCTACTTGTGCTTTTTCTTTAGCAGAAATATATAGGCTATATGACTGTCAGGAACTCAAGCCACACAAGTTGTAGTTAGTGAAACCAAGTGCAAGAGCGTTTACTGAGATTCACAGGATTTACACAGTGAGATCAATGGTTCAGGTGATATCACACAGAAGAGAAGCTTCACAAACTGAAGAACAGGTAACAGGCGAAACAACAGAGTAAGCACTAAACAGATAGACAAAGATCAAGAGCAAATACAGACAGGTAAATAAACACTGTGAGTCCTTTGTGTGAGACTTGACAGTGAAGTGGCGTGAAGGTGAGTTATTTATGCAGGCAGTGATGAGCGAGTGAATTGAGTGCAGGTGTGGTGATTTAGAAATCGGGTGATGAGGAGCGGAGCACTGAGGGAGGTGCAGAGCCCGAGAGAGGTGTGACAATGGCAAAATTTTCACACATAACTGAGTTCGCTGGAAAAACAGCATAGGCACATCCGATGAATTCAGATATCGACCCTTTGTTTCTTTCGATGGTCTGAAATCCTCAGGGGTAAAATGTTCACTGCACACCCTCCAATATTTGAGAGAATGTAAGGGTGTACTGATATCCAGGTTCAGCGTGATAAGCCAGAGCTTCAGTCGATCACGATCATGTATATGCAGTCGATGAAAAGTTAATATTTTCCTGGCGTGCATTTTCTTTGGGGTTTCTGAAGGTTGAAGCATCCAGGATACACACGCCAAACGACCATTTTGAACAATACACTTGTACAAATGCAAATCTACAGCAAAGACAATTACAATTTTGTACAGCGCTCATTCTCTTGTAAACAATGATGCGCTTCCTGCCTCCTCCTCCACGTGACGTGTGACCTTACCAACGAGCTTACGTCATCCCTCTCATGAGCGTGCGTCACAGAGATGTACAGAAGCGAACATTTGTAATTAAAAAGTATATAAGTATTGTTTTGTTTCTAAAAAATAATCAATCGGTTGGAATCAGAAGAACTTTATTTGTCGACTGGAGTCGTGTGGATTACTTTGATGCCCCCTAAATATGCATTTTGGACCGAGTACATTCACTTGCATTGTTTAAAGGAGGAGGTCTGAAATTAAATCCTAAAAATCTTAAATTCTGTTTTGATGAAGAAAGAAACACAGAAACATCTTGGATGGCCTGAGGGTGAGTGAATTATCAGCAAATGTTCATTTTTGGGTGAACTATTCCTTTAAGGTGAATTTTAGATGGAGGTTTTAATAAGTAAAACATACCTCCCTAACCTAAGACTGTACCCTAAACCTAACCAATATTCATTTATATTCAGCAATTTTGCATACATCTCATTTTCTATAAGAAATTTGTATTATGTAGCCTATATTTTAAAAATAGTAACCTAAAATTTGTGCTTCATGTGGTAACATCAAAATTAACTGGTTTTATTCAAGTGAAAAATGTAATTTATTTTGACAATCAACCAGATAATTTAGGCTACAACAACGAAAATAATTTTAGGGGTTAGAGCGAGTAGAAATAGATCTTTAAGTGAACAATTGCATTTTACAGCATTATTCCAGCCATTCGCCACCTTGTTCTCTAGATATCGGTTTCGGCCATTAAAAAAAAAATCCTGTAACAATTGACCACTAGACACAACCAACCGTGTTTATATTAATACCCTGCCAGACAGTGCTGTGATGTGCTGTCAGTGGACTGCTTTAATAAATGGATTTACTCAGCAGTATCCAGTGATATTGGTGATATAGGTACACTTGAGCAGCAGATTTCTTCTATTGGAGCTTTTGGCATCCCATACACCTCATAACTATAAAATGGGCTATGTGACTAAGAATCAGAATCAGAATCAGATTTATTGCCAAGTATGCTTACACATACAAGGAATTTGTCTTGGTGACAGGAGCTTCCAGTGTACAACAATACAAAAACAATACAAAAACAGCAGCAAGACATAGATAATAATAATAAAAAAAAAAAAAATTAAAACTAATTATACACATACGTACAGACACACACATACATACATACACACATACACATAGGTAGTGCAAATCTAATACAATCTGTAATCTGTTATGTACAGTGCAAATACTAATCTGTTATGTGCAGTGCAAATGTTTTTTTTTTGTTTGTTTTTTTTTTTTTTTTTCAGAGGAATAAAATGGCAGAAGAGGTTGGATGTGTTGGATACATATAAAAAAGACTAAACTGTGTATTGCACATAGTTATTACTCAATGGGGCAATTTAACTGTTCATGAGATGGATAGCCTGAGGGAAAAACTGTTCCTGTGCCTGACAGTTCTGGTGCTCAGAGCTCTGAAGCATTGGCCAGAAGGCAACAGTTCAAAAAGGTAGTGGGCAGGGTGAGTGGGGTCCAGAGTGATTTTTCCAGCCTTTTTCCTCACTCTGGAAGTGTATAGTTCTTGAAAGGGGGGCAGGGGGCAACCAATAATCCTCTCAGCAGTCCGAACTGTCCTTTGTAGGCTTCTGATGTCTGATTTCATAGCTGAACCAAACCAGACAGTAATTGAAGTGCAGAGGACAGACTCAGTGAATGCTGAGCAAAACTGTATCAGCAGCGCCTGTGGCAGGTTGAATTTCCTCAGCTGGCGAAGGAAGTACAACCTCTGCTGGGCCTTTTTCACAATGGAGTCAATGTGTGTCTCCCACTTCAGATCCTGTGTGATGGTAGTGCCCAGGAACCTGAAGGACTCCACTGCTGCCACAGTGCAGTTTAGAATGGTGAGGGGGGTCAGTGTTGGGGTGTTTCTCCTAAAGTCCACAATAATCTCCACCATTTTGAGCATGTTCAGCTCAAGGTTGTTTTGACTGCACCAGACAGCCAGCTGTTCAACCTCCCTTCTGTATGCAGACTCATCGTCATCTCGGATGAGGCCGATGACAGTGGTGTCATTTGCAAACTTCAGGAGCTTGACAGAGGGGTCCTTGGCAATGCAGTCATTGGTGTAGAGGGAGAAGAGTAGTGGGGAGAGCACACATCCCTGGGGGGCACCAGTGCTGTTTGTACAGGTGCTGGAAGTGAGTTTCCCCTGTCTCACAAGCTGCTGCCTGTCTGTCAGAAAGCTGGTAATCCACTGACAGATAGACATGGGAACAGAGAGTTGGTGTAATTTATTCTGGAGTATAGCTGGGATGATGGTGTGGAAAGCCGAACTGAAGTCCACAAAAAGGATCCTTGCATGTGTCCCTGGTCTGTCCAGATGTTGCAGGATATGATGCAATCCCATGTTGACTGCATCATCCACAGACCTGTTTGCTCGATTAGCAAATTGAAGGGGATCTAGAAAGGGTCCAGTGATGTCCTTCAGGTGGGCCAACACCAGTTTCTCAAATGACTTCATGACCGCAGACGTCAGGGTGACAGGTCTGTAGTCATTAATCCTGTGATTTTTGGTTTCTTTGGGACAGGAATAATGATTGAGGGTTTGAAGCAGCATGGGACTTCACACTGCTCCAGTGATCTATTGAAGATCTGTGTGAAGATGGGGGCCAGCTGGTTAGCACAGGATTGAAGACACGCTGGTGAGACGCCATCTGGGCCTGAAGCTTTCCTCGTCTTTTGTTTCTGAAAGACCAGCTCACATCATCTTCACAGATCTTAAGTGCAGGTTGAGTAGCAGGAGGGGGGAGGAGGGGGGTTGCAGGAGGTGTTGGTGTTTGTGTGAAGTGAAGGTCAGTGTGGGTGTGGGGTGTGAGATTGGGCCTTTCAAATCTGCAGTAGAACACATTCAGGTTGTCAGCCATTTGTTGGTCCACCACAGGGTTGGGGTAGGAGTCCTGTAATTTGTGAGTTGTTTCATGCCACTCCACACTGATGCAGGGTCGTTAGCTGAAAACTTGTTTTTCAGCTTCTCAGAGTATCTTCTTTTAGCCACTCTGATATACTTGTTCAGTGTGTTCCTGGCCTGATTGTACAAGACTTTATCCCCACCCCTGTAAGCATCCTCTTTGGCCTGATGAATCTGCCTGAGCTCTGCTGTAAACCACGGTTTGTCATTGTTGAACTTTAAATAAATCCTAGTAGGAATGCACATATCCTCACAGAAACTGATATATGATGTAACATTATCTGTGAGCTCATCCAGATTGGTGTCTGCAGCCTCAAAAACACTCCAATCCGTGCAATCAAAGCAGGCTTGTAGTTCCCGCTCTGCTTCATTGGTCCATCCCTTTACAGTCCTTACTACTGGCTTGCTTGATTTTAATTTCTGCCTGTAGGTTGGACGAAGATGAACCAGACAGTGATCAGAGAGTCCCAAAGCTGCTCTAGGGACAGAGCG